>NC_086321.1:136825781-137113281 GCF_036172605.1 Pelobates fuscus
TCCCCTCTCGAGGGCTCCAGGACCCGAAAACGCCTCCTTTCTTCCCGGCTAGAGGGAGATCGTGGGGCTCTAGATACCCCCGTGGTGGGTCGTCGGGCAGACGCCCTTATGGTGAGTACCCCTTCTTCCCTTCTCGATCAGGTTCGGGTGGCGGGGAGGCTAGCCTTATTTTACCCAAGGTGGGCAGTTATTACCTCAGATGCTTGGGTTCTGCAATGCGTAAAGGGTTACCAACTAGATTTTGTTTCCCTGCCTGTCCAAACGTATACCCCCAGGGAATTGTCCCTCCCACGGGAGCAGGACGCGATGATCTCCGCGGAAGTCGCGGAGATGTTCTCAAAGGGCGCCATCGAAGAATTGCCGTTCGCCACTCCAGGCTTTACGAGCAATCTCTTCCTTGTACCCAAGAAAGGGGGCGGTGTCCGCCCAGTGATAAACCTTCGCCCTCTCAACGCCTTCCTACGCTACCAACATTTCCAGATGGAAGGCATCCATTGTCTCAGAGACCTTCTGAGACAGTCGGATTGGATGGCCAAATTGGACCTGAAGGATGCGTACTTCACGGTTCCAATAGCGATAGAATCCAGGGACTACTTGCACTTCACCTGGCACGGTCGGCGTTGGCGTTTTACATGCCTTCCGTTCGGCCTCTCCTCGGCTCCTTGGTGTTTCACCAAGGTTATGAAGCCGGTGGTGTCGTTCCTCCGTACCCGAGGGGTTCGACTAATTATTTACCTGGACGACATCCTGATCATGTCACAGTCGTTGGAATGCCTGAAGTTGCATTTAGACTGGACGATCAACCTCTTACAGAACCTAGGTTTTCTGGTAAACTGGGACAAGTCGGTCCTGACACCCGACCAGTCTATGGAGTTCCTGGGGTTCCAGGTGGATTCCGTGCGGCAGTTCCTGTACTTGCCAGAATCCAAGATAAAAGCCATCCAGAAGGAGCTCCGTCGAGCTCTTCGCGCTTCGGACTTGTCAGTCCGGCAGTTGGCGAGGATCATCGGCCTGCTGGCCTCCTCCATTCAGGCGATATTCCCAGGCCCCTTACATTACCGGGCTCTCCAACGGCTCAAGGGGTCACACCTACGTTCGGGTCGATCGTACGAATCCCGACTTTGTCTGGACGAGGAGTCCAGAGACGAGCTGGTATGGTGGTTGGCACACATGGAAGCCTGGAACGGAAAAGCAATTTTCGGTTCCGTTCCGGACGTGGTCATAGAATCAGATGCCAGCTTGCACGGCTGGGGGGCTCGTTGTGGCGACATTTCCACGGGGGGCAGATGGTCCGACGCAGAGAAGTCGTTACACATCAACTGCCTAGAACTCCTGGCGGGGGCCTTTGCGATTCGCAGCCTTACCCCTGGAAAGGCGAACTGTTGTGTTCTCCTCAAATTGGACAACGTATCGGCAGTCCGATACATAAATCACTTGGGCGGAACCAAGTCCAAAATGTTGGCTCTGCTGGCGAAGGACTTTTGGCAGTTCTGCCTCCTAAACAACGTCTCGGTGACGGCGGAACATATTCCGGGTCTGGACAATTCAGGTGCGGATTGGAACTCCAGACATTTGAGAGACTCGGGAGACTGGCGTTTGCACGCCTCGGTCTTCCAAAGCTTAAACAGGCTGTGGGGTCGGTTCGAGATGGACCTGTTCGCATCTCGACTGAACACTCAGTTGCCGAGGTTCTACAGTTGGAGACCGGACCCGGCGGCAGTGGCGACGGATGCCTTTCTTCAAGAATGGCCTCCAGGCCACCTGTATGCCTTTCCCCCATTCAACATGATCGCTCGTACGATCTCGAAGCTGGTTCGTCACGACTGTTGTCTGACCCTGATCACCCCTCTGTGGGGATCACGTCCGTGGTTCCCTCGTTTGATGGAGTTGTCCATAGACTTCCCTCGTCTGTTGCCGAACTTCCAGGACCTCCTTCTGGATCCGGATGGGAACTTGCACGAATTGGTGCTCCAACGCCAGTTGCCCCTAGTAGCATGGTTCCTTTCAGGGGACGCTGGCTTGTCCCTGACGTTCCACAGTCGACTCTCTTGCTCCTCGATAACGCCTGGGCTCCGGGCACACGATCAGCTTACCGAGCTGCATGGAAGTCTTGGTCTGATTGGTGCATGGAACGGGCAGTGGATCCCATATCTGCCCCTCTCCATTTGATCCTGGGGTTTCTTACAGCCCTGTTCGACTCAGGCAAGGCGTACAGGACTATCAATGTTTTTCGATCGGCCATATCGGCCGGTCATGGTGGTTTGGAAGGTGTACCCATCGGCAAACATCCTTTTGTATGCCGTCTTCTCAAGGGTATTCGCTTCGTCCGTCCGCCTAGGTCGCGGTTTTCGACATTTTGGGACGTCAACATTGTGTTGCGGTTCCTGTCGGATTGGTACCCTAACCAGGACTTGACTCTTAAACAACTATCCTCCAAGATGGTTATGCTGTTTTGCCTGGTCTCTTGTAAGAGAGTCTCCGATGTTAGGGCTCTTGACTGGGGTGCCTTTGTGTTTACGCCGGATGGCGTTACTTTCACCATATCTAGGAGAACTAAGTCGGCGTCCAAATCCTTCGTATATCCTAGATTCCCGTTGTGTCCGGCGCTCTGCCCGGTGGATTGTTTGAAGGCCTATCTAGAGGCTACACGTACGGTGCGCTCATCTGAACGCCATCCCCTATTCATTTCGTTTAAGGCTCCTCATCGCCCAGTATCGACTCCGACGCTGGCGCGTTGGATTCGTTGGCTTTTATCCCTAGCGGGTATAGACACATCTGTCTTTACGCCTCATTCTGTACGGGGTGCTATGGCTTCGAAGGCATCCACAGTTGGTTGCCGCCTGGAGGACATCATGCGCGCAGCGGACTGGTCCCGAGAGTCGACCTTCAGAGACTTCTATTTCAGACCAATTGAACACGTCGCATCTCAGGTGATAGCACAGCTTTAAACTTGCATAATAGGAGCCTCCGTGTCTTTAATAAAATTCCTAGATTTTACTAGTAACATGACGTAAAGTCATGATTTTATTAAAGACACGGAGGCGAGTATTATTCCCTCCCACCCTCCCGGTGTGGATTTGGGATTGGAGATGCTTCGATGCAATACAAGTACGTGGGCAATTGGGTCTGTATTGAGTTCATGTTTTTTGTACTGTGTAGTTTTTATCATGCTTAGATGATTTGACAGTTTTATATTGATTTCTAATCATGTATATATTCTATTTCAGAATCATGTTTCATGTAGATCCCTCACGTTTATGTTTGGTAAGTCTACAGTTTGAGTTTGGAAATTACCATATTTTTCTATCTTTTTTAGCTTGAAGTTCTCGTTTTGTTTCCCGTTTCCTGTTTGGATCAAGTGGGACATCGTTTATCTTACCTGGTCTTCGGTTGCGCAAGAAAGAGGGGGATTGTGGGAGACACAGGACTTATATAGCTACTTCCTCTGTTATGTGATTGGCTACTCGTTATGCCTGTACAGTTTTTTCTTTCATTTTGATAATATTTATATTCCTCTATCTTTGCTGCTGAGGAAATAAAGAAAGAGATATGCATAATACTCGCCTCCGTGTCTTTAATAAAATCATGACTTTACGTCATGTTACTAGTAAAATCTAGGAATTGTGCGGTCTAATCAATACTTGGCAAAAATAAGCTCAAGCCAATGCATAAACCACGGCAATGGTCTTCAACACAATTTCACAACACTAGCAGCTGCTCAGAGGGCTTATATCAATTGTTAAAATCCATTATTTCTTGAAATAATATATTCAATATATAGCACAAAAAGTGCAGGAATCATGAACTCACAGTAAAAATAGTACATAGGAAAAAAATATATTAATCACTTCAAAACAACATTCTCTTACCCATTTTAAATCATGTTGATATTTACTGTCTTATTTGTTATGTACTATTCGTACAGTGGCGTTGTGACACATGAGCAAAACTTTTTTCAATATTTGATTATCGGATTTTAACACTTGATGTACACCATCTGAGCAGCAGCTGTGTAGAAACACTTTCAAACTAGTAGACTCAGTTTTATTAATTTTGAATAAATGAAATATGAGGCCTAATTATGTCAGTTCTAATAAATATTATTATAATTATTATTACTATAACATTTATTATTTACAATTTTAATTGGGGATCACAGCAAAACAGACAAACTATTACAAATGTTACAAAAAGAAGAAGTTATGAAGGACCCCACTTGAATGCATTTCCAATATACAGTATTGGTTATTTTACTGAGCTGTCATTCTCAAACACTCTTTGAATTTTGTGCTTGGGGTTATTTACTATATTGTAAGCTGTGATGAACTAACAAAATAACTATTAATCTAAAGTTTCAGATTAGTTAAAGGTTATTTAGTTCATACTTACATCTAGGATTACGTTTATTCCTTGTTACAACATGTTTTTGATATAGAATTATTCTTATACAAAGCTTTAGTATGACGATGTCAAACATGTACAATAATCCACCAACACACTGATGTGTGCATACGTGTGTGGGCTCGCCATATGGCCATATTGGTTGAAAAAGACAATAATAACACAAGAAAATATGCTTCAAATATGCCTTACAAAGATGCTAAACGTATATATAACCTTTGCTGTTCATTTAATTGACAGCATACCACCATTTAAATGTGGTTTAAATTGTAGCGCAACCAAATTTGATTAAAATTTGCAGACATTCGGCAATGCTTTAAAAAGTAAGGTAAAAAAATTCCCCACCAAAAAAATAATTTGACTGGATACAGGGATTAGTATTTTAAACAACACAGTTTCGGGAAAAGGATTAATGTATCCGTAGTTTTCAAACAAGTACAATTTTTTAGCAGTACAAAGCCGAGTGACTGCAGCATGTTTTCTCAAGGCCAGCATAAGTGAAGCATAGAAAAGGCTTGAAATCCACAGAGCAGTGAAATATGTTTCATCATTTGAAGCAAGGTTATGACAAACAGTGCCCCTTTTGATTTATTATTTTGAATATTAAACACTAACCATGTGTGCACCACTGAGCATGTGATTTAAAATATTGCACAAGGATACAATCACAGAGTAAACATTCGTACAAGGCAAATTATTGATCCAGAGAGTTTGGATCGTGGGTGGAATGAAAGATACAAATTGAACTGATGTATTCGGTAAAGAAACAACAAACACATCTTTGAATTAACATGACTATAGTGGCCTGCCCAGCCACCAAATCTCAGACTTATTGCGCAACTGTATTATCCATGGAGAGTTCTGTACGAAGTTTAGACACATTACCATCCAGCTATACAGTTCATCTTCACATACATCTTCGCCAGCACAACCTTTGTGTAACACTTTAAATTTCTTATTGAGTGAGCTGAAAACTTTCCTTTATAAAACAGATAGGATGGCATTTCCTGACTACAAATATACCTTCTTCATCAGTACTTCATTTTAAATTGTTTTCTGATTTTTTTTTCAATTCAATAAAAATGTACACCTGTGAGAAGGCTTATTTGTTGAAGGTACAGTATCTCAGAATCATAAGTTGAATTCCTGACATGATCAGCTTAGATGACTAATGTCTAATCTTTCTAAGGCTGACAGAATCAATACTAAAGAAAAAGACCCCGCATGTGACAGTTCTACTTTAAATTGAATCATTACATTACACTTGTAAGATCGCCATAAAATGCATAGATTAAAAGACATACTTGTGTTACTTGCTTTCTCCTTTGCGCATTTGACTTCTAGAGTGAATGCACATTAATTCATGTGTAAATGTCAGCTTGCACTTTGCTAGGTGGATTTACACATCCACCCAACATATTTTCAGCTTATATCTTTTTTATGAGCACCAAACAGAATATATATAATGCAACCACTACAATGTAATATGATAGTAATGGGATTACCCCATTCACTACTCTAAGCGTTATTTACCAAAGTGAGAATTCCTGAAACCATAGCTAATTCCAGTTCAGCTGTTTTGACCTTAAATTGGAAATTACTGACAAGTACTTCAAGTTATTGCTGCTAAAGGTTGTTATACAAACTACTGAATCATATGGTGTGCTTAGTTTTTCACACCAAGCTTCTCCATGTTAGCTTTATTTTTGCCAAATAAATCATAACACAGTGTAATATGACATGTGTTGTTGTTCATCTGGGGTTATATTGACCTAATTTTAAGACTTGCTAAAGTACAGATGATTATAATACCCATATATGTAAAACCATAGATTTGAAATAGGGTGTACTTTATCTTCCCTGTGAATATATATATATATACACACACACATATACACACACATATATGCAGTATCTCACAAAAGTGAGTACACCCCTCACATTTTTGTAAATATTTTATTATATCTTTTCATGTGACAACACTGAAGAAATGACACTCTGCTACAATGAAAAGTAATAAGTGTACAGCCTGTACAAAAGTGTAAATTTGCTGTCCCCTCAAAATAACTCAACACACAGACATTAATGTCTAAAGCGTTGGCAACAAAAGTGAGTACACCCCTAAGTGGAAATGTCCAAATTGTCCATGTGACTCGTTGAAAGATTCCAAAATGTCGGGCCACTGAAGATCTTACATCATTATGAATTATGGCTAATCTATGTTCACGATACCTACATTTCAGTGGCCTGGTCGTATGACCTACATATTAAAGCCCGCACGGGCAAGTCAGGAGATACACCACAAAAGGGGTGTTACAGGTGATTTCAGTAAAAACTGAAAAAGTTTCATTGCGATTATAGGGGCTAAATGTGGAAACAAAATGACAGATATGGCCACAGGTAAGACACTTGGTGTGACCACAGCGCCTATTGACTATACCCTCCTTGGTACTATTCATTCGTCTTCCATTTGCTTGATGGAACTTAGAGGGTGCTAGGATATTTTTCAAACTGGGAGCCCTTCTAAACGTGACCCTAGGGACCTCTGAAATACACAAGGACAACCAAGGGTCTTTGGTCAGGATAGGCCAGTACTTATAAAAAAAATCTCAATAATATCGTCAAAGCCTTTATTAAAAGTAGTGGAGAAAATGGGTGGTTTACTCATGCCTACCTCTTTAGTGCTGATGTTATATTTAGCTTTTTTCATAGTAGGGGCATGGGCTTCCCCCAATAATTCAAGAATCCTGAAATGCTCATTGGTATGGAGCTCCTGTTCCAAACCCTGCGTTAAAGGATGACTACTTGATGCAAACAAACCTATGGTGGAAACCTCAGACAAAGATCCAACATTCTGATTATGCCCTTTCAAATATGCGTTAAGCACCTGAACATGCATAGATGGGGTGCTGCTGGGGGCCAAATTATACAATACATACAATACACAAGATCCAGCACACTCACCTATCCACTAAACAGCAACTTCAATGTTGACACATTGTATTAGTTTATTTTTTAAAAACACCTAATCTAGGCAAAAATAATGGGGGTTTAGTTACATTATATATATATACATTATTGGAAATCTAGCCAACTCCTTGGTTTTGCACCCCTCCCTGTCACAGGTGCCTCATCCCAGGGCCCTATTTAGCCTTGTACTGCAGAGAACCCCAGATTTAATTTCCCCCCCAAGTAAGTGGGTTAATCTCATAAGAGCAGACATTAGGTTGTTAGAGTAGGACCTGCTAAAGATGGGGTACATTGACGTTGTGGCAGGCTTATGCAATGTATGATCATATAATGTAACTAAACCCCCATTATTTTTGCCTAGATTATGTGTTTTTTTTTAAAAAACTAATAAAATCTGTCAACATTGAAGTTGCTGTTTAGTGGATAGGTGAGTGAGCTGGATCTTGTGTATTGTATGTAATATATATATATATATATATATATATATATATACATATATATGTGTATATATATATATATACCGTATTTATCGGCGTATAACACGCACTTTTTTCCCCTGAAAATAGGGGAAACATCGTGGGTGCGTGTTATACGCCGATATCCCATAATTACTTACCTGTCCTGAAGCGTGGGCCGGCTTCACAGCTTGCACCGCGGTACAGGAACTTTAATTTCATGTTGCGGTTTCCAGCGGGACTGAAAGGAAGTGTGCACAATAGTGTGCACACTTCCTTTCAGTCCCGCCGGAAACCGGAACATGAAATTAAAGTTCCTGTACCGCGGTGCAAGCTGTGAAGCCGGCCCACGCTTCAGGACAGGTAAGTAATTATGGGAGGGGAAGTACACTATGGGAGGGGAGGGGGGGGAAGTACACTATGGGAGGGGAGGGGGGGGGAGTACACTATGGGAGGGGAGGGGGAGGGGAGGGGGGAGGGGGGGAAGTACACTATGGGAGGGGATGGGAGGGGAGAAGTATACTTTGGGAGGGGAGGGGAGGGGGGGAAGTACACTATGGGAGGGGAGGGGGGGGGAGAATACTATGGGAGGGGAGGGGGGGAGAATACTATGGGAGGGGGGGAGAATGGGAGGGGAGGGGGAGAATACTATGGGAGGGGAGGGGGAGAATACTATGGGAGGGGAGGGGGGGAGAATACTATGGGAGGGGAGGGGGGGAGAGTACTATGGGAGGGGAGGGGGAGAGTACTATGGGAGGGGAGGGGGGAGAATACTATGGGAGGGGAGGGGGGAGAATACTATGGGAGGGGAGAGGGAGAGTACTATGGGAGAGGAGGGGGGGAGAATACTATGGGAGGGGAGGGGAGGGGGGGAGAATACTATGGGAGGGGATGGGGGAGAATACTATGGGAGGGGAGGGGAGGGGGGGAGAATACTAGGGGAGGGGGGGAGAATACTATGGGGGGGAGTGGGGGAGAATACTATGGGGGGGGAGGGGGGAGAATACTATGGGAGGGGAGGGGGAGAATACTATGGGAGGGGAGGGGGAGAATACTATGGGAGGGGAGGGGGAGAATACTATGGGAGAGGAGGGGGGGAATACTTTGGGAGAGGAGGGGGGAGAATACTATGGGAGGGGAGGGGGGAGAATACTATGGGAGGGGAGGGGGGAGAATACTATGGGAGGGGAGGGGGGGAGAATACTATGGGAGGGGAGGGGGAGAATACTATGGGAGGGGAGGGGGAATACTATGGGAGGGGGGAATACTATGGAAAGGGGGGAACACTATGGGATGAGGGGGGAATACTATGGGATGGGGGGGGGAATACTATGGGTGGGGGGAAATTTCCTGGAATTTCTTTCTAAAAATGAGGTGCGTGTTATACGCCGGTGCGTGTTATACGCCGATAAATACGGTATATATATATATATATATATATATATATATATATATATGTAGATATTTATTTACAACACAATTTCCTTATATTTAATTAATTTGTTTGCAAATTAAGTTTTTCTATCCAACCATAATTTTGATTTGGCTTCCACTAAATAATGTTCACATTAGCATTGAGAAAGGGCTGCTGCTCGAAACGTTTGCTGCTTTAACTTTGTCCTCTAATAAATTGTGCTAGCACCTGGGTGTGCACACCTATACTGGATGTGCAGGACTCTTGTTTGTTTTTTGGTTACTAAATAATGTTCTGTCTATGTGTACCGAAACAAATAATACATTTAAACATTACTTTCCAGAACCCACAAAATACTCAAATTCTGGAATCTTTTTTTTTTTGCAAACCACTCGGTAGTGAAAGGGTTAAGTGCTGTAAGTTGCGAGATAGGCCTCTTGTGGATCGGATTTCTTTGCCCCACATATCCCACAGATGGTCAATTGGATTGAGATCTGTGACATTTGGAGGCCAATGCAACACCTTGAACTCTTTGTTATGTTCCTTAAACTATTTCTGATATCTTCTGTGTGATTGGACAAGGAGGGCTAGCCTTTGCTCCCGATGTACGTCATTTAGAATTGGGCACCCATAACCCTGATACCACTTTAACGGTTGTCCTTCCTTGCATCATTTGTGGTAGGTACCAACCAGTGCATATTGGGAGCTCCCCACAAGACTTGCCATTTTGGAAATGTTCTGACCCAGTCATCTAGTCATCACTATTTGGCCCTAGTCATTTTCTTGTTTGCTAATTTTTCCTTCTTTTCAAGAACTGACTTAATTTCTGCCTAATATATCTCAATTTTGGATAATTTATTAACACTATTTACTCCACCTGTCAGTGGTTTTAATGGTGTTTGTATGAGATAAGCTATATCTAGAACCTGCTACGAACTCTGTTTAGTCAGGACTAATGTAACTCATTTGTGCACCAATACCTGCAGTTTGTCAACTGCCCAGGATATTTGGGATGTAACCTGTAAAAATTACACATTAAGTTCAAAGTCACATTGGATGGTGTTGATTAGGCTATAGTTCGCTAGGTTAGAAGAAGCATCCTAAAGAATTCTCCTCGTTTAGTCCTTTAGAAAGAACAGGTATTTCTGGTGGTGATAGATATTGTCATAATCTTTTGTTAGTCACAAGTTTCTGTTAGTTTAATAAAACTGTAAGAAACCACAACTAAAATATAAACTACAACTCAAATATTAGGCCTATTGTGGAATAAACCATATGTAATAAAGCAAATCTTCAAGCTGACCACAACAGAAACACAACTGAACAACAACATTTATTTTCTGTCACTCTGTGTCAGGATCGGGACAGGGATCCAACACGCAGAGTACAAACAGTAGCCAGATACGTATACCGGACCTTAGAATGGCCGGACTAACGTAAGTAGTACAGTATAGAATGGTCAAAGACAAGCCGAGGTCGAGGGTAACAGAAGACAGGTAAGCGAGAGACAAGCCGAATCAAGGGTAACAGAGATAAGCAGAGTAAGGTAAACAAGCCGGGTCAAAACCAAAAGGGATAATAGAATACACAAGCACTGAGTGACTAGAACAAGCTAGAACCACGACAGGGCAATGAGCTAATGAAAGAAGCTCTGTTAAATACCCTGTTCAGAGCAGTAACCACGCCTCCAAGGCGTCCTGATTGGTCCTGCAGCCATTGACTGACAGGTTGTTCCGGGGGAGTGTCCTGATGACTACTTCCTGCCTAGATGCTGTAAAAGGCAGTCACTCCCTCGCGGCCGGCCTAGCATGACCGGATAGACCGCGGGGAAGGGAGCCATCAGACCGTCTGGATGGAGGAACAGCTAAGTCTCTACCTCTTTCGGAGGTAGAGACCACAGGTACCCTGACAGTACCCCCCCTCTCAGATACGCCCACCGGGCGGAATGAACCGGGACGAGATGGGAAGCGAGAGTGATACGCCCTGCGGAGACGGGGAGCATGAACATCCTCCTGAGGTACCCAACTCCTCTCCTCAGGACCATATCCCTTCCAATCAACCAGATATTGTACTCTCCCCCGGGAGATTCGAGAATCAATAATAGAGTTAACCTCATACTCCTCCTGACCCTCCACCTGAACGGGGCGAGGAGGGGCTATTGTGGAGGAAAATCTGTTACATATGAGTGGTTTCAGCAATGAAACGTGAAACGAGTTCGGGATGCGTAAGGTATTAGGAAGAGCTAAACGATACGCAACTGGATTGATACGGGTCAGCACCCTGTAGGGTCCAATATAACGAGGAGCGAACTTCATGGAGGGCACTTTTAAACGGATGTTCCTCGTGCTCAGCCATACCCTATCACCTGGAACAAAGACCGGAGCCGCCCTTCTACGTTTATCAGCGTGTTTCTTGACCAACATAGAGTTGTGCACAAGGATTTGTCGAGTTTGATCCCACAACTTCCTCAAATTGGCAACATGAACATCAACCGACGGCACCCCCTGGGAAGGGGAATCCGAAGGAAGAATAGACGGATGAAAACCATAATTCATGAAGAAGGGGCTTGAATGAGTAGAATCGCAAACGAGATTGTTGTGTGCAAACTCCGCCCAAGGAATCAAACCGACCCAATCATCCTGGTGTTCAGAAACAAAGCATCGTAAATATTGTTCGATTTTCTGGTTGGTACGTTCAGCAGCTCCGTTAGACTGAGGATGATAGGCAGAAGAAAAGTTTAATTTAATACCAAGTTGAGAGCAGAAGGACCTCCAAAAGCGGGAAACAAATTGGGAGCCTCTGTCCGATACAATTTGAGAGGGTATCCCATGTA
Organism: Pelobates fuscus; assembly: GCF_036172605.1. Lineage (NCBI taxonomy): Eukaryota > Metazoa > Chordata > Amphibia > Anura > Pelobatidae > Pelobates > Pelobates fuscus. The sequence goes on from NC_086321.1 coordinate 136,837,855, forward strand.
GGCGAAAAATCTCCTTAGCGAATATCTCTGCCAATTCGGGAGAAGACGGGAGTTTAGGCAGGGGAATGAAGTGTGCCATCTTAGTAAACCTGTCAACCACGGTGAGGATAACAGTCTGTCTTTTAGAGATAGGTAGATCGACAATAAAGTCCATGGCCAAACAGGACCATGGTTTTTCTGGAACCTCCAAGGGGTGCAGGAATCCACATGGAAGCGTATGGGGTTGTTTGGTTTTAGTACAAACTTCACATGCAGCGATGAACTCCTCAATATCCCTCCGTAAAGCAGGCCACCAGAAGTCCATAGAGATCAACGCGTAAGTTTTGCGAATACCAGGATGTCCCGCCATCTTGCTATTATGTAAACACTGTAAAAGTTCCAGTTGAAGAGCAGGAGGAACGAAATGACGGCCCGCAGGAGTCTGTTTAGGTGCTAGATGTTGCAACTTAATGATCTCGGCCAGTAATGGAGAATGAATCCTGAGATTCGTATTAGCAATGATATTGCATCTCGGAACTATAGAAGAAAGAACTGGTTCAGGTACAGTAGAAGGTTCATATTGGCGAGATAATGCATCGGCTTTAGAGTTTTTAGAACCAGGTCTGTAAGTCAGTACATAATTGAAGTGAGTCAGGAATAAGGACCAACGAGCTTGTCTAGAGGATAAGCGCTTAGCCTCCCCAATATAGGACAAGTTTTTGTGGTCCGTCAAAATCGTAATAGGGTGTAGGGTCCCCTCCAACAAATGTCTCCACTCCTTTAAGGCTTTAATGACTGCTAACAGTTCCCTTTCCCCGATGTCATATCTGCTCTCAGGCCCAGAAAATTTCTTAGAGAAAAAACCACAAGGGTGTAACGGTTTATCCACCCCTAACCTTTGAGACAGAACAGCCCCAACTGCTGTCTCAGAGGCATCGACCTCGAGCAAGAAAGGCAGAGTCGTATCAGGATGGACTAGAATGGGAGCCGAGGCAAAAAGTTCCTTGAGAGTCTTGAAAGAACCAAGAGCTTCTTTAGACCAGAACTTAGTATCAGCCCCTTGTTTGGTCATATTGGTAATAGGCGCAATGATAGAGGAGTATCCTTTAATGAAGCGCCTATAGTAGTTGGAAAAACCAATAAACCTCTGGATAGCCTTGAGTCCTTTGGGCAAGGGCCAGTCTAAAATAGATTGGAGTTTTACAGGATCCATTTTAAAACCCTCCCCAGAAATCACGTATCCAAGAAAGTCTACCTGAGACTGATCAAAACTGCACTTTTCCAATTTGCAATATAGACCATGTTGCAGCAGCTTGTGTAATACCTTTCTGACCTGTCTATGGTGAGTCTCAATCTCCTTAGAGTGTATTAGTATGTCGTCCAGGTAAACAATAACACAATCATGCTGAAACTCCCTAAGTACCTCATTAATCAAATCTTGAAATACTGCAGGAGCATTGCATAGTCCAAATGGCATAACAGTGTATTCGTAATGGCCATACCGGGTATTGAATGCCGTCATCCACTCGTGACCTTGCTGGATTCTCACCAAATTGTAAGCCCCTCTGAGATCTAACTTGGTGAAGATTTTGGAGCCCTTAAGACGATCAAATAACTCGGTAATCAGTGGGATAGGATAGGCATTTCTGACAGTTATTTTATTCAAGCCTCGGTAATCGATACAAGGTCTCAGCGTGCCATCCTTCTTCTTAATGAAAACAACCCAGCCCCGGCCGGAGAAGAAGACCTCCTGATGAATCCCTTTTCTAAATTCTCCCGAATATACTCCTCTAGAACCGAGTTTTCCTAAACAGACAAAGGATATACATGGCCCCTCGGAGGCATAGTGCCGGGTAGCAGCTTAATCTTACAGTCAAATGACCTGTGTGGAGGCAAAGAATCGGCATTCTTCTTGTCTAGGTCCTTAAGTCTAGGTAAAGGTCTGGTATTTGTCTTTCTGTGGACTGAGTAGGATTCTCCGGTATGTTAATATTAGCTAATGGAGAAACCTTGCACAAACACCGATCCTGGCAGCCCTGGCCCCACGAGAGTATCTCTCCTAACTCCCAATCGATAATAGGGTTATGTTTTTTCAACCATGGGTACCCCAGAACTATGGGAACGGAAGGAGACGAAATGAGCAGAAGAGATAAATTCTCCACGTGTAGGATACCAACATTTAAATCAATGGGTACGGTCTCACGAAAGATAACAGGGTCTAGTAGTGGTCTACCATCTATGGCCTCAACGGCCAAAGGTGTCTCCCTTAGCTGGGATGGAAAATTGTTCTTACTAGCAAAGGCTTGGTCGATAAAATTCTCAGCAGCACCGGAATCTATCAATGCCATAGCCCTTACTACTTCCTTCCCCCAAGTTAAGGAAACTGGTAGCAGAAGCCTGTGATCCTTATAATTAGGAGTAGAGGACAAAATAGAAACACCCAAGGCCTGTCCTCTAGAGGGACTTAGGTGCGAGCGTTTCCCGGGCGGTTAGAACAGTTCGAGAGTAAATGACCCTTGGCTCCACAATACATACACAAACCCTCTCTTCTCCTGTGCTGTCTTTCCTCCTCAGAGAGGCGGGTATACCCTATCTGCATAGGTTCAGTAAGCAAAGATATCGTGGAGTCAGGACTTGGAAAAGCAGGAGATAACCTAAAAGAAGGTCTCTGGTTCCTCTCTCGAGTGTTCTGTCTCTCTCTTAGACATTCATCTATATGAGAGATGAACGAAATTAAATCCTCTAAATTCTCAGGGAGTTCTCTGGTAGCAACCTCATCAAGGATTACATCAGATAGGCCATTCAAAAATACATCCATATACGCCTGCTCATTCCACTTGATTTCTGCCGCCAGAGACCTGAACTCTAGTGCATAATCCACCAGTGTTCGGTTCTCCTGTCTCAGGCGCAACAGTAATCTGGCTGCATTAACCTTTCTACCTGGAGGGTCAAATGTTCTTCTAAAAGCAGCTACAAATGCGTTATAGTTATAAACTAATGGGTTATCGTTCTCCCATAGTGGGTTGGCCCATCTCAGAGCTTTCTCAATGAGTAGGGTGATAATAAATCCTACTTTTGCCCTATCTGTAGGATAAGAGCGAGGTTGCAATTCAAAGTGGATACTAATTTGGTTTAAAAAACCCCGACACTTCTCAGGAGCCCCACCATAGCGTGCTGGGGGGGTAATGCGAGAAGAAGCACCCACTGTGGTTACCTCTAGACCTGAACAGACAGGAGAAACAGGGGTATTACGTATCTCCTCTGGTGGGTTATTGGCACAAGCTAATAGAGCCTGTAGCGCAAGCGCCATCTGATCCATTCTGTGATCCATGGCTTCAAACCTAGGATCAGGAGCAGCCAGCTGACTGTTTGTACTTGCAGGATCCATTGGCCCTGTCGTAATGTCAGGATCGGGACAGGGATCCAACACGCAGAGTACAAACAGTAGCCAGATACGTATACCGGACCTTAGAATGGACGGACTATCGTAAGTAGTACAGTATAGAATGGTCAAAGACAAGCCGAGGTCGAGGGTAACAGAAGACAGGTAAGCGAGAGACAAGCCGAATCAAGGGTAACAGAGATAAGCAGAGTAAGGTAAACAAGCCGGGTCAAAACCAAAAGGAATAATAGAATACACAAGCACTGAGTGACTAGAACAAGCTAGAACCACGACAGGGCAATGAGCTAATGAAAGAAGCTCTGTTAAATACCCTGTTCAGAGCAGTAACCACGCCTCCAAGGCGTCCTGATTGGTCCTGCAGCCATTGACTGACAGGTTGTTCCGGGGGAGTGTCCTGATGACTACTTCCTGCCTAGATGCTGTAAAAGGCAGTCACTCCCTCGCGGCCGGTCTAACATGACCGGATAGACCGCGGGGAAGGGAGCCATCAGACCGTCTGGATGGAGGAACAGCTAAGTCTCTACCTCTTTCGGAGGTAGAGACCACAGGTACCCTGACACTCTGCATGCAAAGAGTCCTAATTCCCAAAGGATGGATAATTGAAAATCCACCAGGTACAACGCACAACTTGAAATTTGCTGAAAATAGCTGCAAACATACCAGTTAAAAACTCAGGAGTTCTCCTTACCTACCTACTTTATCACAGGAAAGAAAGTATTCAGCATGAAAATCAATCACTTCTTCAAAGCCTTAGAAAGAAATGTGCAAATAACTCAAATATTAGAAAAAGACATTAAATATTCTTACAACAGCAACAGGAACTTCAAACATCACACATAAATGAAGAAAAAGCAGATCAATTACTGCAATACACAGAACTCTGGTATTTTTAACATCTCTGACTAGAAACTATAACCACCAGAAATATTTGTTCTGTCTAAAGGCTTATCATTTTTCTCTACCAATAAGTTAGATGCCTTGATAAAGGCCCTTGTGGGAACCGTAACATTGTACAGTTTTAAAATAAAATCTGCATTAACATTACCTGTATGTGCCCAGTCTAACTTTATTCATAATTATTGATAAGTTGGGAATGGTCCACTCTGGTCTTGAAGCACTACGAATGGAAATTTTAGCGAGTGACATTCCACTTTATGCATATTGACTACCACTAAATTCAATGAAATTGAGCTCTATTTTCACTAGAATGAATATTTCTGGATGCTGCAACTAACAAGAGTTATTTTTATGAGAAGGAGAATGCCAAGACAAGAACCTATCAAAGAGTATACAACACTATACAAGAATTTAATTCAATATTTTCCAAAACAGTCATAACCAGAATTGGAGCAGATCATACCCATCGATTCTAGCATGGGAACCTTCCATATATTACGAAAAAATCATAAACCAGTATACCCTTGAAAAACTATATAACACTTACTCAACAGATTTTGGGGATAGTGGACAACATCCTCAAGCCTCTGGTCACCAAAGTAGTTTCATACAAAATGCAACAGACTTCCTTAATAAACTCAGCCAGATCACACAGCTTCCAGACAATACCCTACTTGAAATCATGGATGTAGACTCTCTGAATAGCAACATCCCATGTAAAGATGGAGTTAATATCTGTGCCTATTTTCTCTCAACTCAAAAATATCCCAAGTCATAAAAAAACTGATAGACGTCATACTTACACATAACTGCTTCAATTTCAACAAGAACATTTACTTACAAACAATAGGGGACAGCTATGAGCACTAACGTGGTACCACAATACTCAAATTTGTTTATGGCTAAACTCAACTCAATCCATCCATTGATGAAACTTAAAATGGACTTCTCCGCAATATGAAAGCTTGTCACTAAGAATTTCAGTTAGTCAAATATAAAGGTATTACAAGAAACTGCAATGATTCACCATTTTGCATCTATGTCAGAAGAAAAGAGAAAAAAATTTAAACCATTAAACCAAAGTATGTTGAGTGAAAGTTCAAAATACTGTTGCCTCCAGCAAACATCCCAACTAGTGTTTCTGTATAAGCCAAACCAAAACAGAAGAGAACATGGACACAAAACACTTAGTAGAGAGGAGGGTTAAAGATATGTTATAAATATGGTAAAGCATAGGAGACATTTTTTTGTGTGTTTTTATATACTTTAACTATATCTTTACCCCTCCCTTACATTCTCACTTTTCCATTTTGTTTTGTAATTAGAGCTTGTTCCAAGGATACCCAAAGATGAATATCAGACTTTTGGTGAAGCTGAGTCAATATAGTTTGTTGGCTGCTTAGTAAAAGGAGTAGATGTGAGGGGTACCCAGGCCATTTTTGTTTAAGTTTTACTGAGAAAGACTCCTGATAATCATACTAAATATATCCCTATCTGATGTAATATGGATTTCTGTATTTAATGTCAGCAAGCAAGACCTGGTAAGATGGATATCTAAGGATAAGTGGAGAAAGAGTCACACATTATGCAAACGAGTAGGGGGTAGTTGTTTGTATATGGCTGAGGGATTTTTGGGATCAGCTTGCGTAGACAAACTCTTCAGTCACATTCAGGTTTGCCTATAACTACTATGCTCAGTGCATCTGCAATTGCATTTGGTGTAGCATGTTTTTACACATACATAGCACATACTTACATACTCTGAGTATATTGGAATCATAGGGGAAAATGCATGTGAGCAAATATTTTGCAAATTAAACAATGCATTAAATACATAAATAAATAGTGTAAATGAGTTATTAGGTATTTGATACTGTTTCCTAATGTTGGCGTTTTTCTCATATTGAATAAGCACTGGGCATTGGTGGATATAGCACCATGATCTACACTAGATCTATGGGATTTTTTTGATTTTGATTTTCACTCATCTTTTTTCTGCTTATATGCCTGTCTAGTTAGTTTACCAGGGAGAGAGGCTTTTTAACTGAACATTGTCAGTCTTTTAGATACTGACTTTCTAATTATATACTGTATTCCATCTCTCTCTGGGTTCTACTATGGACATTACTTTTCCTGTCTGTAACTAATTTTTCTTTGTGATGATTAATTATTGATTACTTGGGTCTGTGCTTAAACCCACATTGTACTCTATTGTAGATAGAGGGGGATCTATTTTAAATATAAGCGCAGCACCTACTCTTTTGACAAGACACAGGAATATATAGACACTACCCAGAGACAGCCTTGGATTAGGGTACTATAATTGTGATTGACCCACCCCTATCTAGCATATTTTAATAAAGCTATAACTTAGGTTTTGGTGTATACAATCATTAAATAATTTTGTATTTTATCCTTACCTGGCCTACTTCTCTGGTTAGCATATTAGCATCAGTACCACCTGTATATACTTTTGTTTATTTATTATTTATTATATTTGATCTCCATTAGACTTTATTACACAGGTCTTAGCCAGTTTATTACAACTACTACAGAGCTATATATATATATACTTCCAGGCGATGCAGCTGTTCTCAGAGCTGTGTATGCACTGAGATTAGCGGTATCTTCTCTTTGTTTGTTGTATTTGGATTACCCTGGGGTTAAGCCCCTTTGAGATCCCTGGAGTCTCTTTGCAGTACATAAGACTTTGGGCTAGACCTGACACTGTCCCATTTCTTTTGGGGTAGACTGCATGGGAATATACCCATGGTCTTATAATTTGTCTGCTTTCTTGTTTCCTAATGTTTCCTATAAGCAAATTTATGATCAGTAATAGCTAGTAAGTGAACACATATTTCCAGTACCATGGATAGCCTTAAATGTTCATAATCCTTCACCAGCTCAACCAATGTTTTTATATTTTGCACGGTTTTTATCTTCTGTTTCAATAACAAGTACCCTTAAAGCTTCTAGGAGGTAAATATCATTTCGAGCTTCTGCATATGCGTTACATTATCTCTTTGCAAATGACAGATGGCAATTTAGGGGAAGGCAGCAGGATTCTGCTGAGAAAGGGAATCACCTGCTGGCTTCCTGCCTAATTCCACTTCAAGTCAAAAGAGGAGTTATTGATAGAATGCAGATAGTGCTGGGTGTACAAGCAATAATAGCAGTAGAGTGGTATTCATAAAATGAATTACTGTGTGATTCTAAATAATCTTTTTGTGAAAAAAAAGGACATCATGAAAAAATAATTAATGGGGGACAGAGTAGATATAATTAAATGTATTATTTCTATGCTTTGTATGATTACAACAGATATTCCCTGGGCTTTGCATTACTTGAAATTCATGTAGTGCTACTATACTGGTATAGTAAAAAATAAATTAAAAAAATATTGCTTTTGGCTATAAGAGCCAAGAATCACAATGAAAGAGTGTCTTTTCAGCTGCAAACAGAGATGGTTATAGACGCATTAAGATAAATAGGATTTTTGTTTTTGTCATCGTGGATGCTGTATTCTGAATGTATTACTTCAGTAAATTCAATTGCTACAAAATATTTAATATTTCTATTTAAACATGGTTATTTACTAAAGTCAGAATTCAAAGTAAATTCAAAGTTAATTTCAAATTTAAGATGAAAATAGCTGAACTGGAATAAATCTCTAAGTCAGCTATACTTTCAGTTCAGCTGCTCTGGCCTAATTCTCACTTTAGTGAATAACCCTGAAAATATCTACCGTCCATAGGTTAACGTTTTTTGGGTTATTGTATGGTCTACTCATATGCATTTTAGATTTTTTTTTTATGGGGTAAGTAGGCATTAAAATGGCTTGTGATTGGGAAATGTTACTAGTAAGTGATGTGGAATCCCTGTCAAATAGAGTTTTATTGTATTATGTGATGATTTTATGAAGTTGCCAAAAAGCAGCAAACTCCACCATGGTCTCTATGGAATAAGTGTCAGTAATCTGAAAGTCAGAGATTAATCTGTTGAATATGATGAGAGCTCTGTTATATATTCTCCTGGTTTTATCGGATAAGGCAGTTTGAGCCAACATTGCTGTGGGCCAATAACTGGGTTAGTCCATTATGATGCCGTTGGAGGCTGGGGTATGGGTTGGGTGTTTCCTGGCAGTCGGGTGAAGTTTGGAGAAGTACTGAAAATATGAATGGAAGAGAGCATCAGCTGCAGAGTTATGACAGCCAGGAACTTGAACACAAACCAGAAAATAATTAGGTGTAGCTGATATCAGAGTTAATATCCTGATCAACCTGATAATTACTAAAGAGGAGGACCGACCCCTGTTAATATTGTATGCTGCCATGTTGTTTGAGTATTTTATTGTTTGCCCTATCCATAAAGTACCCCAAGCATGAGCTGCTGCTACTATAGGATAGACCTAAAAGAGGGCTGAGATTGCATTAAATTATGGTAGGTTAACAGTATGGGGGGGAGCATATGTCTCTGAACCAAAAGTCATCAAAAATAGCTGAAGAGCCATTATGGACTGCAGCATCCATCCAAGTGAGATTGGTCAGACAAGCTGAAATGAATATTGATTTACCATTTCAGTTAAGCAAAAGATGTGACACAGGTTTAAGTCAACCCAGGTTTGGAGATCGATCGAGACTTTACTGTTGTCATTGGGAAGACCAGGGAGGAGGCAAAGGTAGCCTTGTAAAGAATTAACAACCTTGAATTATGAGCATTGCAACATTTATGAATCCAGGGGGGACTGTAGGTCCCTGTGTGAACAGAAACCTTGAGCAAGGATGCTTTCCAAGTCTTCCTGGATTCACAAGATCTTTCACCAGAATGGACTGCATTAAGGTAGACTCCAGTTGTTTGCCTAGAAAAAACAGACTAATTGAGGAGCCTTTAGTCTTGTCCTTAGATAGCGAGACCCCTAGTTTGCAGAGCAAAGTTATAGTGCTGTTAATGCTCTGTGGTATATTGTTCCCTAGTTCTATCATTCAAAAATGTCCAGGTAGTGAATCACCTCTGGTCATCTCATGAGATTAAGGAGGAGGAGCCAACAGAGGGTTTCAGCAAAAACAATTATTTTTAAGGGCTGCTCATAACCCCAAAAGTAAGTATAATTATAAATAGTAATTTTCTCTCAATTTAATGCAGTGGAGGTGCCATAAAGATGGGTGAATGAGAAGCAGTTTGAAGGAGTTAGAAAGACCTGTTTTACTGGGCCATGCTGCTCTACTGACCTTTACATCGCTTGTATGGCATTGTCCATGGTTGTATACTAGAGAAAATTCATTAGACAGAATTACAGAATTAATGGTGGGTATAGCTACTGAATGAGGAGGTGATAAGTCAACAATCATTCTCTTTTTGTTATTAAATTTGCTCACCATCAGAGGATGTGTAACTTTTTATATTCCAGTGTACCTGCATGTAGCGATATGATCCCAGTGTGAAACCCTTGTAAAAAACTTGTGATAAGAAAATCAACCAAATGATTACAGAAGCAAGAGGTCAAATAGAAAGCCAAGTTGTCAATATATAGTTTGGTTATTCATCGTTTTGTAAACAAATGGTTTCGGGCACATGGTGTTAGCATGCGCTCTAAAACACATAGAAACATAGAAATATAGAATGAGACTACAGATAAGAAACATTTGGCCCATCTAGTTTGCCCAATTTTTGAAAAAATTTTAATTAGTCCCTGGCCTTATCTTAAGTCTAGGATAGCCTTATACCGATCCCACACATGCATAAACCCCTCACTGCATTAACCTCTACCACTTCAGCTGGAAGGCTATTCCGTACGTCCAAAAAACATAATAAACGTAATAGCCTTCAGCTTGTCTGACCAATCTCACTTGGATGGATGCTGCAGTCCATAATGGCTCTTCAGCTATTTTTGATGACTTTTGGTTCAGAGACATATGCTCCCCCCATACTGTTAACCTACCATAATTTAATGCAATCTCAGCCCTCTTTTAGGTCTATCCTATAGTAGCAGCAGCTCATGCATGGGGTACTTTATGGATAGGGCAAACAATAAAATACTCAAACAACATGGCAGCATACAAGCTTGGAAATTAGCTTGGAAATTATCCTGCTTGTTTACAGTTTGTCTACAGACCCATTGTACAGCTCCTCAAGAGTGCAAGAGTGCAGAGCTCCTTCATGCAGGTAAACCACACCCTCATTGGTAGACTGACAGGCTACTTCAAGAACTGTGGGATAATTTGTTTGGAAACGTTTACTATTCTGATCGTGATGAATTTCTTAGTATTCTTTGATGTAGTAACATTGGGGCTGGCCTAAAACGTGGTGCAGAGGCAGTGAACTTTCTTAGCATAGTGTGCACTTTCCCCCACATGGACCTCACACAAAATGTGTATTAACTGCTTGTGAAACATAGAATGTGATGGCAGATAAGAACCATTCAGCCAATCTAGTCTGCCCAATTTTCTAAATACTTTCATTAGTCCCTGGCCTTATCTTATAGTTAGGATAGCCTTATGCCTATCCCACGCATGCTTAAACTCCTTTACTCTACCACTTCAGCTGGAAGACTATTCCATGCATCCACATTACCTCTCTGTAAAGTAATACTTCCTGAAATTATTTTTAAACCTTTGCCCTTCTAATTTAAGACTATGTCCTCTTGTTGTGGTGGTTTTTCTTCTTTTAAATATAGTCTCCTCCTTTACTGTATTGATGCCCTTTTTGTATTTAAATGTTTCTATTATATCCCCCCCCGTCTCGTCTTTCCTCCAAGCTTTAACCTTTCCTGGTAAGTTTTATCTCTGAACTCTTTCCAAAGTATCAATATCATTCTGGAGATACTATCTCCAGTACTGCTTACAGTACTCCAAGTGAGGTCTTGCCAGTGTTCTGTACAATGACATGAGCATTTCTCTCTTTCTACTGCTAATGCCTCTCCCTATAGAACCAAGCATTCTGCTGGCACTTCCTGCTGCTCTATTACATTGTCTGACTACCTTTAAGTCATCTGAAATTATTACTGCTAAATCCCTTAGCTCAGATGTTTAGCTTAGTAGGGTTTCAAATATTCTATACCCTGCCCTTGGGTTTTTACATCTAAGATGCATTATCTTGCACTTATCCACATTAAATGTCAGTTGCCACAGGTCTGACCATTTTTCTAATTTACCTAAATCATTTGCCATTTGCCTTATCCCTCCTGGAACATAAACCCTGTTGCAAATTGTAGTATAATCAGCAAAAAGACCTTACCATCAAGACCTTCTGCAATATCACTAATAAAAATATTAAAGATAATGGGTCCAAGTACAGATTCCTGAGGTAACCCACTGGTAACTAGACCTTGCTTTGAATATACTCCATTGACTATAATCCTCTGTTGCCAGTCACTCAGCCTCTGCCTAACCCATTCAACAATATTCAAACCCAAACTTAAAGATTGCAGTTTATTGATGAGCCTTCTACGTGGAACAGTGTCAAAAGCCTGGCTGAAATCTAGGTAAGCAATGTCTACTGCACCACCCTGATCTATTATTTTAGTTACCCAATCAAAAAAATCAATTAGATTAGTATTGCATGATCTCCTTGAAGTAAACACGTTGTCTCTGATCTTGAAATCCATGTGATTTCAGATGTTCAACAATTCTGTTCATTAACATGGTTTCCATCACTTTCCCCACTACTGAAGTAAGGCTTACTGGCCCATAGCTGCCCGACTCCTCCCTACTACCTTTCTTGTGAATGGGTACACTATTCGCTAATTTCCAATTTTCTGGAACTACTCCTGTTAACAATGATTGATTAAATAAATCCGTAAATGGTTTTGCTAGTACACCACTAAGTTCTTTTAATAACTTTGGGTGTATCCCATCAGGCCCGATCAACTTATTTGTCTGTACTCTTGACAGTAGAAATAGAACCTATTCCTCTGTAAACTCACATGTAACAAATGACCCATTTGTCCTTTTTCTGAACTGAAGTGTCCTTCTTCATTTTCATCTGTAAATACTGAACAAAAATATTTATTGAGGCAGTCAGCTAGTCCTTTTCCCTCTTCTACATACCTTCCTTCTTTTATTTTTAATCTAACTAATCCTTGTTTTACTTTTTTTTTCTCATTTATGGATGGGTTTTATCCCCCTTTTTTACTGACTTTGCTATTCTCTCCTCTGTGTGTGCTTTGGAGGCTCTTATAACTTGCTTTGCCTCTTTCTTCCTAATCTTATACATCTGTCTGTCTTCCTCACTCTGTTTTTTTTTTAGAATTACTAAATGCTAACTTTGTTTTTTTTTACTATTTTGGCCACTTCTGCGGAGTACCACAGTGGTTTCTTAATTTTTCTTCTTTTCCTGACAAGCCTAATGGAATTTTCTGTTGCTTTCAGTAGTGCAAATTTTAAATAATCCCATTTCTCCTGGACTTCATTTAAACTGCTCCAGTCTGATAATGACTCCTTTACACATATTCTGATTTTAGAAAAGTCTGTTTTTCTAAAATCTAAAACTTTTGTTTTTGTGTGGTGTGACTCAGTCACTTTTGTTATATTAAACCACACTGACTGGGGATCACTAGATCCTCAACTTTCACCTACAGTAATATCTGATACTAAATCTCCATTTGTTAACACTAAATCTAATATGGCCTCCATACGAGTTGGTTCCTCAACGACTTGTTTTAGAGACAATCCCAGTAGGGAGTGTAGAATATGTGTGCTCCTGGCACAAGCAGCTGTTTTGGCTTTCCAGTTCACATCCAAAAGATTAAATACACAAATAACATAGATCCAACAATTTGCATGCACTAAAATCACAGCTGCTGGAGTTAGTTATTACAGATCTGGGCCTTCCCTAACAACACAATAGGTCTGTCTAACTTTTTGCTCTGGTTTATGTGGTAAGGTGGAAATCTGGCTCGTTGTGAGTCTGCCCCATTAAGGCACAAATTGGAGGAACAGGATTCGGATGCACATATGGTATAAGTTTAAGGCCTGCAAAATGCTGTAAGAATAGCTCCAGTCAGTATGAATGATGAACTGATCCAAGGCTGCCACAATCTTATCCTAAAAAGAAGTATAATAAACATGAAAACCCTGTACTTGAGCCTTAAATCCACCAATTGTAGAAGTAGAAATCAAGATCTTTCCCGCATTGTGGAAACGAGGAACAGATAATGTCTCTGTAGGTGTCATATGCCAGAATGTAGTCTGGCATAGAGATTTTTTTTTATTTAACCTAATGAATTACGCTCTACTGTCCGTGTTGCCACCCTGAGTGGTAGTTCGAGGCTTGGGGGTGACTAGTTGTGAAGTCATCAGATGGTAGAGTTCTGCTTTTCTTGCTGCAGTTGAGAAAGGAATGTATTCGCTCTTCTACGATTTTAGAAATGTTCCACGATCTAAGTGAACCAGGCATTGTGGGCTGGATTTTCAGCAGGGATACTGGTTCTGACAGAGGTGGAGGAACTAGTGGGTGTGTTAGGAAGGGTAAATTCATCTACTTGTTCTGAAGCATGTGACATACTATAAATTAATAAAGACATATAAATAAAGGTACCTGAAATTAGATAAACTGAAACTAGAAACCATTGTTCTCCTTAGAGTGGAACTGAACCACTAACTATTGCTAGGCAGTGAAAGATGAACTATTTAGGGGAAGGTGAGGCCCTAGTAGGTGCCAAGCAGCTTAAAGAGGCTTTATCTATAATTTGGCCATGGGCAGGGTGACTGTACAAGATTCAATATGATTGGCTGTGATAGGTGAGGCCCTTACTATAAACCCAGGAAGAGGGTGAGGCGACGCACTAACTATGATTTGGGCTGACAGACAATTGACCTCTGTGTTGAGAATGGTAGTTGACCTCGCAGTCCCATTGTATTAATGTAAGCTAGACTATTGGACAGCTCCTATATGCTAAAGCCAGTTCCTCGTTCTCTAGGTGTGCATATAGGACAATGTATGTAACAAGTAAGAACCTCATATCATATCAGAACTGTGTGAAAACCTGTGTAATGAGCGCACTGCGGAGCATCTATAGATGCAATAGCTAGATTGTAATGGTAGTCACCTTTACTGGGGACAGAAGCAGGACACTACATGTAGGTCCCCAGATTCCTCTTTTGTTTTGGTCACCCTGTGCCCAGTATTGGTGCAGTGTATGTTGAACGTATTGATTGTCTGTGCCTTTCTCCTCCCCCTTTTTCCTGTTTCCCCAGCAGGGCGTTGTCCCAGGGACACTACCAGACCAGTTTAAATTAGCTGCCCCATCCCTCCTCAATATCTTATCAGCCCTTGCTTTTGTCTGGCCCCACCCTTCCTATAGTGCTCTATTCACCCTATTGTATGTAAATGAAGCTGTTGGGGGCATAAATATGTTTAGTTGTTGTTTTAACCTTCACCAAGTGTCGTCTGGTGTTTGGGGAGAGAGCTTCTGATTACTGCTCCGCTGATCAAAAGGGTGTCGAGGGCTATAATCCTAGTAATCTCGTCCAGGGTGGACAAGGCCCTCAGAGATCCCAGTTAAGCCTTGGCGATTGGGTCTGAAGTGCTTCAGGGTCCCTGATAGCTATGAGGAAGCAGACTTGGTGAAGGTACTCAGTCAGAGCACTGGAGCTCCATCACAGTAACGTATGTATAAGGTCTTGAACAATATTTAAATAAGGATAATAATGTGCCTAATGTAAATGGATACTTGCTCATAATAATATCGATGAGGGAGAGGTTAGTTCAGTCGACCTAAATAATAATAAGACTCATAAGGAATATGACAGACTAATGAAAACTAAACAATAGTAAGGGTATAGTAATAATGATAACTTACATATGATGGGATTAGCCTTAAGGCTGTAGGAATATTGTGATAAGCAACAGAATATTTCCTATAAATAATAAACAATAGCATTCTTGAATTGTAAGTAGTATATTCAAATAATGTAGCTTAATTTACTGTAAAACGGTGAGAACCAGGTTGCTAATGCAAGAAATATCTAAGTGTAGCAACAGCAGTATATAGGGCTGACTTCCTTTAGTGTGCGTATATATTATGTGGACAATCTTGGTAAGACTAGGGGTGAGTGCTTGTACAATTTATGGTATGAGTGTGGGCCAAATGTAGGCTGACTTAAATGAGACAAAGACAATGAACCGGACTCAGAGTCCTTTTCTAAAATTACGACTATATGTAGGAAGGTCAAATGAGGACCTGATTATGTTTATGATAGATATGTGAAATGGCCAAATGAGGTCTGAATGTAAACACACAAGTAAATATGCTGTGTGCCCGAACGTGCATACCTGAAATTGCTAACAGTGAGCCTGAACAATGACAAAATGTAATGATAGCAATACCTACAAACATATGGCTGAATGAGAGCTGAATAAGAATAATACATAAAACATAATTATATGCTAAATGTTGGCTAAATATATAGTGTACCATACATGCTATATGACCGAATGGGCTGGGTAAGCCTAATATTAAATGTACTATATGGTCGAATGATGCCGAATATGCACAAAATCATAAATGTTGAATGGCCAAAAGTAAATAATTCAACATCTACTATGGCTAAATGAGGCCAAATGTGATGTATATTAAAATGGCCTTGATTAATATTAAAATGGCCCAATATGGGCAAATACTATACAGCATACTTTAATATGACCAAATAAAACAACTACAGCTATACAATCTGGCCACATATAACTGTAACCCTACTATCTGGCCAAATGAGGGCCGAATATAATAACAGTAACCATATAAGAAGGCCTCATGATGGTTGAATGTGTAACTTATAATGCACCCAAATGAAATTAACATCTGTACACACTTCCAACAAGGCCGATTGAGTGCCAAACGTAAATTTATTCAAACACATGAGCCGACCGAAAAAGGGCCAAACCGACCCGAAGCAGACGCAAAGCTACATGCGGCTGAAAGCCCCACCCCCCCCACCCCCACCCCACACAATTATTTATTTATTTATTTATAAAATATTTCACCAGGAAAGAAACATTGAGATTTCTTTCGTTTTCAAGTATGTGCTGGGTCCACAAAACATTGCATTGTTACATTAGGGTACAATAAAAAAACAAAACAATATTAATACACAATATATACAAAATTTACCATAGAAGAGGTAGGAAATATATAATCACCCATGACATGTGCATTCTGTTTTGAGGTATGTAAAGAGGGATCTCTTAAAGGACTCTAGGCTTGGGGAAGATTTTAAAGTGTGCGGGAGGTCGTTCCACAATTGCGTCACTCTGTAGGAGAAGGAGGATCGAGCCGCTTTCTTTTTGTATTGAGGTAGACTAAATAAAGTGCTGGAACTGAATCGGAGGTTATAGGAGGTGGGAAAAGCTGTGGAGAGCATTTTACTCAGGTAGGGTGGAAATGGGCAAATGTACAGGTGCTCAGAAAAAAGACAGAATAAAGGGTGAGCGTGCATTATTTCTAGCACAATGAGTCAGCCGAACATGGGTGAATGGGCCCAAAACAGATGCTAATGCTGCACACGCGGCCAAAATTCTCATACATTAATAAAATGGCTGCATGAGGGCCGACTGTGAATTAATTCAAGCATATAAGTTAGATGAGTATAATAAAAAGGCCACATTTCACTGAAAACAAAACACGTTATAGCAAAACGAGAGCCGAATGAAACAATGATACCTTAAAATTCTCATAGAAACTCCAAATTGAGTTATGGTCTTGGGGAGCAGAGGGGTTGTTTGGGTGAAAGCCCAGATGACAGTGGATTATTGCCAAATGAGGCCCAATCATGCAGTAGTAAGTAGGGATTGTTTGAGTAGCAGGGAACAGACCCCCAGTATGTTTTTTGCACACGGTCAGTAGCCAGAACTGGAAGTGTAGTCTAGGCAATGATCATGAATCGAATGGCAACATCCAGGTAAGCATCTCTGTGTGGTGAAAACTTAGCAGCAAATTTGAAAACGTATATCTACTCTCTATATTGATATCTACTTTCTGTTAATTACAACTCTTTACGGCAGGTATTTAGTGACAAGGCTGAAAATTAGCTCTTAGTACTTTGCCTGAGAATGAAACCATTCGTGCCTTGCTTAATATGGGTTATTGTTTTTAAAGGAACACTAGACTGTTAGGAATACAAAGCTATATTCCTAACACTTTGTGTCCCTCTTCTCTTTGCTCTCTCGTGGCCCTCCTGGCAGCGAATAAAGGGTGAATAACTCTTTAAACACTTACCCGATTCCAACTCCAATGTCTCTCGGTGCTGGGCTGAACTTTTCCTTCTCCAAAGTCAACCAATAGGGGGGACCTAATGCCTATGTGAGGTGGGCACTGTGGGCACATTAAGCCGTCCCCATAGTAAAGCATTGACTCAATACTTTCTCATGGGATTTTTTAACCTGCTGGACGTCCTCATGCAAGCGTGGGGACGTCCATTACCTTTTTACGGAGTCAAACTCCATGAAACTGCAGGAGGAACCTCTTGCTATCTAGTAGACAGCCACTAGAGGTATTATGAACACTGCAATGTTAACATATTTCACTGAAGCTGCAATGTTTTACATCGCAGGGTTAAGGGAATAGGGACACAGCACCCAGACCACTTCAATGAGATGAAGGGGTCTGGGTGTCTGCAGTTTCCCTTTAACTGCTTTTGATTTAGGTCAGGCTGAAAGACCTGCACAAAAAGTAAATACATAAAAATAACATTTTATTCTGTTAAACCAGGATGTTTTCCCATTTTCTTCTCACTGTTTTACAAGTGGTTTTGTTTTATTTATGCTTTAACAACAAAATGATGAGTTGTAGCAAGTATCTTTTGTCCAAAGTGGATTCCTGTGGCGTTTTGTTCAGTTTTCTGAAATGTTGAATAATGCATTTCTACAAAATGCTTCTATTATTACAGTACTTTTGCAGTCATGTTAAGAGAAATTCAGTTAAAAAAGGCAATTCCCAGCTGGCAAAAGCCATCAGTCTGTGTTGTAAGCAGATATAAAAAAAATGCATCAGACTCCAGAAAAGATCCAAAAACAAACGTATTATCACAGTCCTGCAACAATAAAATCCTATCATGTCATAAGCATAGGGGTGAATTTAAATTGAACCTAAAATATATTTATGTTATTAGCAATTATATTCGTACTCGCCTACTGCCACTCACTCCAATACTGCCATTCCTCCAGGGCCTGTAGGTGTTTCACTCTTGTTACACTTACCCTCTCAGCTGCAATTGATCTTGCTTAGAGACATCTTACCAGGCAGGGGACACCTTTTAGTTGGAGCCAATGTGCTGGCTTCACAGCCAGCACATCGGTGTCAAAGTGTCAAATAGTCTTATCAACCATGTGAACTGCTTGATGGGAGAGTAGTATAGTGACAGTTAACAGCGAATCAAGTTTAGGAGGTTTTCTCCTCTCAGTCACTCAATTCTTGGCTTAGATCATCCATACCTCCCTACATCAGGAAGTATGACTCTGAGAAAGGTTGGGGGGGGGGGGGGGGGTGAGGGGGGAGGGATGTTAAAGGGGGTTGGAGAGTTGTTAGACTGGCCAAAGAGTAGGGTCCTTTCACAAAAAGAGACATGCCAGCCTGGTGTGAATGAGCGCCAGGCTGACTGTCAATTATGCTGGCTGGCCTCACTAAAGTCTTAGCATTCTCACAGCTCTGTTACAGAGCATGGTATTAAAGCCCTTAGTGTGCTACATGTGTGTCTATTGACGCACTCCCTCTATACTTTCTATTCAAATATTATTTTTTTAATTTTAGATTAATTTATTACAGAAATAACATTAATTGAAAAAAATTACATAAAGAAAAACAAAATAGAGAAAAAAATAAAACAATAGAATACATCCTAAATACATATAAATATTTTGCATTCATTTTTTACAACAATTCATGAATATGATACAAAAAGAAAAATGTAAACATTAATACATATACATATTAGGAATGAAATAAGTTAAGAAAACAAAGAATACTAATAAAAGAAACCCAATATATATATATTTATTGCCGAGATAGAGTGCACTCTAAGGTTATTGATTAAATCAAAAATGTGCTTTTACTCAGCTATTTCAGTGATTACAAATCACGTCGACGTTCAGTCCACCCAGACTTTTATCATATATATATATATATATATATATATATATATATAAAGAATAGGAAAAAAAAATGCTAATCGTTATCGGTTGAATAGAAGCCTTCACTACAGATGATATGTTTTGCTGACATCCCTTTCCCACGTTGCCCATTCATGATTAAGATCAATATTATGAATAGTTGATTGTCTAAAAATTAATTCACATCTATTATTTTCTACTGCCAAATTTAAAATCTCTTTTATAGTTGGATCTCAATCAAAGACATCTATCAATTACATGTATTGAAAAATTTATATTTTGAATCCGGGAAAGAAACACGTTGTATCTATGTTTTATTCCGCTTTTGATAACACAAACAATGTCAGTGCACGTGTGTGCAGTTAACATGTGTGTGTGTGTGTCAGTGAGCTGGTATGTTGTGAGCTTGTATGTAGTAAGCATGTGTGTGTCAGTGAGCTTGTGGGTGTGTATATTGTACATATATATATATATATATATATATATATATATATACACACACACATACACTACATGGCACAGTGATTAATGTCATTTTTGTGTATGATTTGTCAGTGATTGTGTGTGTGTGGTAAGGGGCCTGTGTGTATGTTTGTGATTGTGTTTATGTAAGTCAGTGATTATTTGTGTAGGTCTGTGATTGTGTGTGTATATCTCTGATTATGTGCGTTTCTGTGATTATGTGCTTGTAGGTATGTGATTGTGCGTATAGGTCTGTGACTATGTGTGTATGCATCTGTGATTGTGTGTGTATATATATGCTTATGTGTGTGATTGTAGTTGTGTGTGTGGGTCTGATTGTGTGTGCATGTATGTGATTGTGTGTATAGGTCTGTGGTTTTGTGTGAGTATATCTGTGATTGCGTGTATAAGTCTTTGTATGTGTGTGGGTCAGTGATTGTTTGTGTATGTATGTGATTGTATGTGTGTTTGTGTGGGGGTCTGTGATTGTGTGTATATAAATCTGTGATTGTGTGTATGTATGTGACTGTGTATAGGCCCGTTATTTTGTGTGTGTGTATATTTGTAATTGTGTGTATAGGTCCGTGATTGTATGTGTATGTCGGTGTGTGTACATCTGTGATTATGTGTCCGTATGTGACAGTGTCTAGGTCTGTGATTGTATGTGTGTGTATGGGTCTGTGATTGTGTGTGTATATTTGTTATTGTGCGCATAGGTCTGTGGCATAGGTCTGTGAGTGTATGTGTGTGTCTGTGATTATGTGTGCATAGGTTTGGGATTGTGTGTGTGTGTGTATGTATCTGTGGTTATGTGTGCATTGCATATACATGTGTATGCATTTTGTAGAGAGCTCCCTAATTTTGGTTTCCTTAAATATGGCAATTCCACATAAGGATAACAAATAATGGAGTTATCTACTAAAAAAAAATAATAAAAGGGGTTTTAAAGTTTTATTATATAAATTAATATTATATATTTTATGTGTGGCCCAAGACAATTCCTCTGCACTCAATGCGGCCCAGGGAACCCAAAAGGTTGGACACCCATGCTCTACACAGTACAGTGCAATAACTCCTAGAAAGAGCTGTGTAGATACACACCATAAGAAATTGTTACAAACATATATTCCTAATGCTATAGTGTCCTTGTCCCTAATTAGAGTAGTGGAAAGTACTTTTCTTTTCCAGTAGCAAGAATCACTCCACTTTTAGCAAAAATATCCCAAAGAAGTAGCTTTCTGTCTTGTCCATTTCAATGCTTCTCAAAGGGAGCTGCATGTACACCCAATCAAATGCTTCTCATGGGGAAGCATTGAATCAAATGCTTCTTTATGTGCTGCATTGTATGATTTTTGATGTCTTTATGGACGTTGAATGTCACATGACTGAGTGAAACTCTGTCTTTGCAGCAAAAGCCCCTCAAATGAAAGGTGTGTTTAACCCTTCAATCAAAAACATTGTTGAATTTGCTAAATGGTAATGCTTTAGACTTAAGGGCTTAAAGGACAGGATCACTGCACCCAGACCAATTCATTGAGATAAAATGGTTTGTGGGTCTCTAGGGGTCCTAAGATTTAACACCATTTAACATACATTTGACAGATTAATTAAATAATATTTTCGATACGGCTTTAAAAACAAAGAACAAGAATACATACAGCAGGTTCTTTTTCCGGCAGCAACAATTTAAGATTTAGAAAATGTAATGAAAAAAAAAAACCTAAAGAAAACAGCTCGATGCATTTAGAGAACAATCTGCAGTGGAACATAAACAATAAATTATTAAGCACTTCATCCTTTAACTGTCACCAAAATATCCCACAGCACAAAAAGTACACAGGAATTTATTTAATGAATTCACCTTATATGTTGGCAAAATATTTATGTGTCTTCTTAGATTGTTTTCTTTGTACTGAATTAGATAACTTAGATCAAAATGTCCTTTCAGAATGAATGCTGTACTTCATATGCTTCTGGCTTTCGGATTGTATAACTCTGCATAATTTGTGCCGCAGCAAATGTAACCAAATATCATGCTGTTTGTGTGGTAGTGAATTGGAGATGTTAAAGTAAGATAAAGATCTTTACTCTTGGGAATAATGGAGGAACATAAAATGTTATAGGTTGCTGCTGATCTACTTATGGTAATATTAAAACAAAATATTAAAAACCTCAAATTAATATTAGTAGGATGCATCAGCGGTGAATTAAGAAAAAGATACATTATTGCTTAAAGCGATACTATATGCCCTGGCTGTGACTCACACAATCTGCATGAAAAAAAATTGTTTAATGTTCAATGAGATGTTATCTTGCTTTAGACGTTTTAATCTCCTGCTCTGTAAATTGAACTTTAATCATACACATACAGGAGTCTCCTGCAGGCTACTAATAGAAGGCTACTAACAACAAGAGATGATAAATGCAATATTAAGCTGATTATGCAAGAAAGGAAGTTTAAACATTAGATTCCTTTTTGCAGGAACTGTTAAGAAAGGCTGTGCAAGTCACATGCAGGGGGTGGGACTAGGGCTGTATAAACAAAGTAATTTAACTCCTAAATGGCAGAGAATTGAGCAGTGAGACTACAGGTGCATGGTCTAAACATCAAAACAGCTTCATTAAGCTACAGTTGTTTTGGTGCCTATAGTATTGCTTTAACCATATAATTATAGAATTGCCCCAACCCTGAGCAACTGTGCTCTCCTTTTGCACATGATCCATGCAGTTAATCACATTTGTCAGGGATGAACAACAGGAGACTGTTCTGCTTATATGAACGTATTACTCCCTTGATGTCTGTTAGTCACCAGTAGCCTTTGCAGACCAGCTTCTTCTGCTCAATATAACTTAATATCATGACAATCGCTTTACTAAATGTTTAGTAAATTGTGCAAAATGATCTCAGATCATTGCACATAACAAAAATACCTCCTTAAATCTTGACATTAATCTATATGTCATAGAATATAAGGATAATTGTACAAACAGTAACAATGCATTTAGAAGAAAAAAACAAAAACAAGTTTTAACAAACAGTTTTAAGCCTGAACTTTGCTTAGATTTACAAAGGTAGACTTTACAATTTGGCATAAAATGGAAGCCTTCTATGTGGCTACTTTAGGTAGACTGCACATTTTCCAAGTATATTTTATTCACTCTGCTGAAAAAGATTAGGACATTTTATTTTTGCATATAAATAGATTGTGCTTTTTTATTTGTCTGCACATACAATGATATTATGGACACTTTTAGTCATAGGTGTGTAGAAAGTTCATACGTGGATAACTGCTGCATGGAAACGGCATTTAATTAATATTTAGGGTATTCTTCCAGTGCAATTCCCAGAACTAAAATTCCATAGCACCTTCTCCAATGCAGAAATCAAATCTTTTATGTGTTCTGATACACGCTAGGCATCATAGAGTCCTGTCCGGCGATGTCAGGTCTCCATCTCACACTGTTGCCTAGGTCTTATAACTTAACTGTCCGAGAGAATCTGTTCATACCTCTACTGTACAAGTTCTTAAAGTCTCAATGTAGATTAAGGCTAGGGGAAGGCTAGGCATTAGTTATTTTTTATGTTTTAATGTATTAATTTTTTAACTAATAAATATATTTGTAAATCCCCACGTTTATTTTATTTTAGAACTTTACCTTGTCTGGTTATATATATATTAGACTAATAATAATTCCAGATAATAACCCCTTTCATTTTCTACATCAAAGAACAGTATGACCATGTACAATGAAAACAGGATTAGGAGTATGTATAATAAAAATGATATTGTAAAAATTAATGCTTTTATTCCTATTGCTTTAGAGGTATTGGGTACATTTTTAAATATTGAAAAAAGTAGAATTTGTCATAAAGCTTTCACCTATTAG
Source organism: Pelobates fuscus (assembly GCF_036172605.1). Classification (NCBI taxonomy): domain Eukaryota; kingdom Metazoa; phylum Chordata; class Amphibia; order Anura; family Pelobatidae; genus Pelobates; species Pelobates fuscus. The sequence goes on from NC_086321.1 coordinate 136,861,583, forward strand.
TTAAAAAATATTATAATTATTTTTTTACAGAGGTTATTATTATAAGTAACAAACACTCAGCATACGGCTGCATGTAAATTCATAATTCGACGTAGGCAATACACTTAGTTGACTAGCCACTATATATAAATGATTAAGTAGGTTGTTTTCTTGTCTTGCCTCTATATCTATTGTTAATAATAAAAGCATAACAACTAAGAAGTTGTTCTACTGCTATAACAGCAATACAATTCAATTTATCAAATCTCTTAATTTGCGTAATGTAACTTCCGCTTAGATATAATCTGACTTTGAACAAATTTTATTCCACAATATTTGATATAGTTGTAAATGTTGGCAATAGATGACAAAATGCATTTGTGGGCATATTTTGTGCAAAAATAATGGATAATGTATCCCTAATCATATTTTTACTTGTAACAGAAACATATTTAGTATAATTTGGAAGCGCAGATCCAACCTTTTTTTGTTATATATCATATTTTTCCTGGGTGACTCTCTTGGGTTGATATATTCTTGTACTTTGATAATGTGACCTTCATATAGATGTGTTTTAAATGTGTTTTCTCATATTACAAGAGGCGTTAATAAAACATACATCTTTAGCGAATATTATCCGTTAATGAGCACAAAAAGAAATAATAAAGACAAGTGTATATTGCACAAATGCACACTAAATTATCAAATATTTCTCCAAATGGCTCACTCATTTACAATATGTGGGAAGATCATTTGAAATGATCTGTGGAACTATGAATCTGTATAATGATCTTATTAGATTTGCCATTACAAGGATTTACCAGGTGTTCTATTGGTAAAAAGGGAATTTGATGCAAGATAATGGTGTTTTAGAGTAATGTGGCAGAAAATAGGTTTTGCTTCTGTATACGTCTTACAATGATCTCATGTCCAAATGCATCATTATACATAATACAAGGACAATATTGTCGTTAATATCATTAATAGATAATGAATCTGATACATTTCACAAAACATGTGGCCCTAAAATAACCTATATTTCTGCAATTTGTACCATGCATATCAAACAACAAAAACAGTGATTGTCAAAACAACCCATTACGTAATAATCTTTATTTTTCTGAATTTGTTTTGAATCATTTTTTTATTAATTGATCTAAAAGGGAAATCAGTATCTGAGCAATGCTAAAGTTTCTTGGATCTATTGCTCCTTTTTCGTTAAAATAACAATCCCATCCCAATAACAGCTTAATTTGGGGGCAGGAGAGCCTGGGTGCTGGTTTACCTTCAGCGGTTAAATTGTAGGAAGAGGTTGGTCCCACAGTGACCAAGACATCTGCCTCTTGTGTTCCTTCCTGAAAATGTCTTACACTCCAGGAAGATTTGCCTTGATTGATGGTAATGGGCTGAGAGAGCCATAGTATGCACTAATAATCCCAAGCACGGAGACACTCCTTCACCCATAACAACTTGTTTGAGATGGTTGCTTTGAAGATAGGAGTGTTCTTTAAAGATAAGGCTAAAAACATTAGTCAACTCTGAAGTCCATGAAAGTATGAAGACTTAGAGCACTTTGTCATATTTGTTCTGTCTGATAATGTTCCTTAAGTTTTAAAATAATTATTTCTTCTATCATACGCTGAGTTATTCACTAAACACCAAACTATCTGACTGTACAAAATTAGTAAAAAATGAACTAATTCTGGCTGGACTTGCACTTCTCACATTTACTAAAACCAAATCAGGTCACAATTCAGTTTTTCTGGCCGAATCTGCACATTTATGTTTCCTGGCCATTTTTTTTATTTATTTATTTTTTCATTGGTTAGATCTACTGCTCTTTGTCATTATAATTTCCACATCTGTCATGTCTTTTATCCCCTTATATTATTTTTTTCTTACTTTAATATATCCTTTCTTCATTCCAACAAAGTCCTTAAACCATTACAAATTCCTCATGCTTGTTATTTCTCCCTCTAAAATCATCACAATACCATGAATGCTCAGTGAGGCCTCACTGCACTCCATACAATGAAACAGCTCAGGTAAAGGATAAGCAAAATGGCTAGGAGTTCACAAGACATTTCTCATTATAACCAAAACAGAAAAACGAAACACCCCTAGTAATCTTCAGCAGATAACTGCTTGTGATCTGTACACTTTACTGCTTTACAATACAAATAATGTTGATTGTGGCAGGACATTACTGCTGGTTCTGTGACACTTAAAGGGTTACTCCAAAAAAAAAAAAAAAAAATAATGTTTTAAGAAATACATTGGTTTTGGTTAGAGTAACCCTTCCTATTATGAAAAATAAAAAAAATACATTACATAAAACAAAAACTAACCAAGGCCTAGACTTCCCGCTCAGCTTAATTCTCATCCGCTGATGTAATTTCCCCTATCGGCCAAAAGAGGAATGCTAGGAGAAGATGGGCCGAGTTGAGGACATAGACAGCATGGAGAGGGGGAGAGCACAGCCACTGGATGCCTGTCGCCAGCATGCTGTGTGTGCTGACGACAAAATTCCAATATGCATAGGATTGACATTAGCCAGTCTGGAATTCTTGTTCTCATCTGGTTAATGATGCCCTGATTCCTGATGCTCAGTTTGGAATTACACCTCCAGCAGCAAACGGGTTAAACTCTGTATGTGCAGTCTTTGATCATTGCATTGGTCAGGCACCATGACTATTAAACATCCTGCCTGCAGTATTCTTTTATCTTCAACCAACTTTCAAAGCAAGAACAGGAATAGGATGAAGCATTGCAGGACAACCCACAATATTTATATAATGTGGTACTAAAAATCAACATTATTCTCAATAAGTTTTTTGTTTTTTTTGCCAGGATGCAGAACTTCTTTAATTTAATGTAATACTCTCTCTGGTATTTAGAGAGGATATAATGCAACTGTGCAATATACAGGGATAGTACAGGGACAGTTCACCGGTAGCCTGTTCACTTAGATGACTCTAGAAAGCAGAATAATTTATCATTAGAACCCGAAGAAAGAATGCTTAATCTACAGCAAACTTAAGTGTTCTTTAAAGTAAGTACAATAAAGATTTGCAATTATCTGCACAGGTTTTCTATGTTATTGAAAAATTTTAATATTAAAGGATAACATAATTAAGATGTATGGAAACAGCTTGTTGATCCAATAAAAAAACAAACACATATTTTCATCACGCAATTAATATCCCTTTTGATATGTGATAGTACCCTGCCAGCCTTTCAGCTGCTAGATTGCTTATTATTATTTTTTGTAGTCTATATTTTCCCGAATCCTCCTATTTTAACAAGAGCTCTAACTCAGTCTCATTTAGAGTTTATGTTGCATGTTTATTCCTTAAACTATAATGCAGAGCTTTGCATTTATTTACATTGAATCCTATCAGTTACTTGCTTGCTCAATCCCTTAATGTATCCACATTTCTCAGCAGAGCAGCAACAGACAGTATTTACATCATCTAGGATTGGGCACTCTCAAAACACTGACATAAAACTTCAATTTTCCATACAATATTTTATATGATTTTAATGCAATTTTGGAAGCAGAATTAAAATATGAATCCCATTTGTCTCACGCCATTATGTACCATTTCTTCACAATAGAAATATTATTACACTGTATATTATACTATTCGAATAGTATTATTACATATATTTAGATAGATAGATAGATACATAGATAGCACAACTACCATATGTAGTTGAAATTCAAAACAAAATCTAAATTCCACAAGTAAAAAATATACAACATAGAAACATAGAATGTGACGGCAGATAAGAACCTTTCGGCCCATCTAGTCTGCCCAATTTTCTAAATACTTTCATTAGTCCATAACATAGGGTGTGCAGTGCTCTGCACTTGTAGTCTGAAAATAAATTGCCTCTTTGCTGTAGCTCCAGTCACCCTGTTTTCATGCACCCTCTTTTTAAAACAATTTACATTGTGTTGAAAAGGAATAACTAATCAGACAGACCATGGTACTAAAATGTACTAGCTACTAAAACTGTCATAAGGCTGAGCTTGATTGATCTGGAGAAAGTGCTACTACCATCCTTTCATATAAAACCAGGATTGATGAAACCGTTTGTCAAGACTTGCCAATGGATAGAAACAGAATGTTTACAGCTGAAGGAGAGAATATTTACTGGACCAGATATTAGAAAACACGTATCTGAAACGGAATCCAAAGCCATCATGAATGAGAGAGTGTGATGATTGGATTTCATTCAACAAGGTGTTTTAAAAGTTTTATATGAAAAATAACAGGGTTACTCAGTAAAGTGAGAATTCCAAGTGAATTTTCAAATTGAAGGTCAAAATAGCTAAACGTGAGAAAAATATCTAAGTAAGCTATTTTTAATTTCAGTTACTTTGCCTGAAATTTGAAATTCCCTTTCAATTCACTTTTAAGTCTCACTTTAGTAATAACCCTATAACTATTCTAGCAATAATGATGCTGTGCATAATTTGTTAGTTAATTTGGAAGAGCTTGGGGGTATTGAGCCTCAAGATGCACTTCTTTAATTCATATTTGGACTACTTGCCAGACAAGTTGCAGGAGTGAAGACAGAGTAAAAGGTTAATGACATTGAAAAGAGGTACCAAGGATGCTGACATGTCAGGATCAGATGTATTATGGCAGATTACTCCTGGATGATTCATAGAGATGAAACAGTGAATCAAAAGTGATTTTGGATTTAAGAAACCAAGAAGTGATAAAAATTAACATGTGATTGTGAGTAGTTATTAACCCCTTCAGGACGGAGTCAATAGTGCACGTTCTGATCAAAACAAAACGTAAACAAAAACTAGAATTTGCGCTATATGTCTGTTCACCCGTAGTTCCTCTCTTTCAAATTATATGCACCCACACTTATTATATATCATTTTGTTCAGGAGAAACAGGGATTTAATTTATTATTAACTATTCATATATGGAACATAATTTATTATGAATAAAATGTAAAAAAAAAAATGTGAGAAAATAAGATTTTTTTTAAAATTTGCATTTCCGTCTGACATTTTAACTGTGAATGTCATAATACAAAAATGCACATATTTGTAATCAGTGATGTGTCACGAGTACAACAGTACCCCCCATTAACAGGTTTTATGTTGTTTTGGAAAGTTACAGGGTCAAATATAGAACATTCCATTTTCAAATTGAAATTTTCCAGATTAGTAATGTTACCTTTGAGACGGTGTGGTAGCCAGGAATGAGAATTACCCCCATAATGGCATAGCATTTGAAAAAGTAGACAAGCCAAGGTATTGAAAGTGGGGTATGTTTAGTCTTTTTTAGTCACAAACACTGGCCAAAGTTAGCGGTCATATTTGTTTTTGTGTGAAAAAAGCAAACAACGAATATTTGGCCAGTGTTTGTGACTAAGTGGCTACTAACAAAAACTGGACATACCCCACTTGCAATACCTCGGGTTGTCTACTTTTGCAAATGGTATGCCATCATGGGGGTCATTGTGGCGAAACCGACCTCGCCACGTGTCCTTGGAGGGGGCTGCTTGCCCGCCTCTTGCCTTTGGACTATGGCCCTGCAGGTTAAACTGTTTATTTTCCCTGCAGAAAGGCTTATTCGTGTGATCTGAGTGCCATTCATCTAATAATGTGCAGTCAGATCAAAGCTATCTGGGGATATGTAGAAATGTGTGTTTTATGTACTAAATGTATCAGTATGTAATTTTATGTCTTTTACTGTTTTTTTGTCTGCCATGTGGGTAATGGAGTTTGGCTCTGTCTTTGGAGATAATTAGATTTCTTCTCCAATTATCTCCAGGGCAGAAGGGAGGAAGCCAGGATGCATTGTGGGGATGTTTGACTTTTACTGTTTGAGCCAGATTAAAATACAATCAGCCAGGGGGAACAAAAGATGCTTTTACTAACTTTTGAACCCCTGGTCTGATTCATGCCATTTTTGTATATGTTATTCCCCTGAATGGATTGATTGTGAATATGTATTTTTATGCGAATGTGATGTATATTTTGGGAGTTATGAATGTTGCGTAAAAACTGTATTTTCCCTACCTATGATAATTGTACAGATAATTAGTTTACAGGTAGAGGGGAGGGCTATGTGTGGGATGTAACTATTGTGTGATTGGTTAATGTACGTTACTGTGTGTGTCCCTCCCCTTCATGGGAGCACCTAATAAAAAGGGCTGCAAGCTAGCAGCCAGAGAGTTCTATTTTTACCCTCAACTTGAGTCCTGTCTCTTATTGGGGGAATCTGCTACAAGGGATTGCTATGCTAGGCATATTCCCTTGCTATAATCACTGAGCACTTGTAAGAGCTTGTTCCTGCTTCGTTCTGAAGGGAGATAGCTGCAGCCTGCGGTGCTTATGGTGTCTGGTGGAGTGCTTGGAGTCCTCTGGAAGCGCTAGGAGCATCTTTCAACGGAGGTACCCAGTCGGGGTGCCAGTTGATCCGTTACATTGGTGGCAAGCGGTGGGATGGCGTCCTAGTGCGAGGAGAAGCAGCTCGGAGATACCGGTAACGTGTGGAGTTGTGCAGCGTCCTTATCTTCAGCAACATAATGGAACCAGCAGTGGCTACAGCAAGCATGGCGTATAGCTACTCCGTACTAGAGTTTGGCACGATGGTAGGGTTACATCTGAAGTTTTACGGACCCAATCCAGAGGAGAAATACGTGCGGTTCGTGTGGGACGTGGTGACCCAGAACCTACAACACAGGGCGTTGAGGGAAGGCCAGTGTACACGTTGGGAGAAACTCCAGCCACAGGTAGAGTGGGACGAGGAAGAAACCGAGGTGGCCGGTGGAGATGGGACCGAGGTCTCTCTACCGGCCCTACAGGGAGGCTGGGCACCCGGGCCAGATCCCCAGCGGCAGTATGTTTTACAGGGAGGGGAGACAGTCGGTCTCACTCCCCAGCGGCAGAATGTGTTATTGGAGGAAGAGACAACCGGTCTCCCTCCCCAACAGCAACCAGAGGTACCCGAGGTAGAGGACCTCATAGACTGGTCCTGGGAGGACCCCCTGCAGGCAGGTGGAGATGGGACCGAGATCTCTCCACCGGCCCTACAGGGATGCTGGGCAACCGGCCCAGATCCCCAACTAGAGCTGGAGTTACAGAAAGTGGAGAGCATCGACCTCCCCCCCCAGCAGCAGCCGGAGTACCAGGGGGAGGTAAGTGATATTTCTCCTCCCCAGCTAACTCCTTTGTTCCCTGACCCCCAGCAGAAGAGCTGGCAACTGGGCAGAGCGCCGCTGGCCTCTGTCCTCCCTTGTTTCCTTCCCCTGAGCCTGACTTTCTACAGGCTGCCCCAGCGGAAGGTGCCGTCCTTCCTCCCCAGCAGCAGTGTGTAACCCAGGGAGCCGAAGGTGTCGTCCTTTCTCCCCAGCGGCAGTGTGTATCCCAGGGAGCTGAGGGTGCAATCCTTCCTCCCCAGCGACAGTGTGTACCCCAGGGAGCTGAAGGTGTCGTCCTTCCTCCCCAGCGGCAGTGGACAGTCCAGAGAGAGGAGCTTGTTACACCCTCTCTCCAGCGGCAGCCTAATCCACCAAGGGGAGATGTTGAGCCCCGCAACTGTGCAGATGGGACCGTAGTCTCTGCGCTTACAGCCCAAGGGGTAGGGACGGTCGGTCCTGTCCCCCAGCCCCAGAGCTGTGTACCCAGAGGGGAGACGGTCGGTCTCCCCCTCCCACAACCAGGCTCCAATCAGGCTACTTCGGTGGTAGCGCTGGCACCAGGGCAGAGTACCGCTGGTCTCTGCCCACTCAGCAACCCACCAAGGCAGTCTACCAGCTCCCCACACAGCCGTGGTGAGGCACCTGGACATGGACAAGTTGCTACTTTATCCAGGTGGAGTAAACATTTATTGTGGGTGGGCTGTACTGCTGTTTGGGCTTCGTGGGTAGGTTGCTGGACTAACCAGGGCACTGACCGGCAGGAGGTCAGATACCCTGTTAGTCTGGGGGGCAAAGGGGAGAAGTGTGGCGAAACCGACCTCGCCACGTGTCCTTGGAGGGGGCTGCTTGCCCGCCTCTTGCCTTTGGACTATGGCCCTGCAGGTTAAACTGTTTATTTTCCCTGCAGAAAGGCTTATTCGTGTGATCTGAGTGCCATTCATCTAATAATGTGCAGTCAGATCAAAGCTATCTGGGGATATGTAGAAATGTGTGTTTTATGTACTAAATGTATCAGTATGTAATTTTATGTCTTTTACTGTCTTTTTGTCTGCCATGTGGGTAATGGAGTTTGGCTCTGTCTTTGGAGATAATTAGATTTCTTCTCCAATTATCTCCAGGGCAGAAGGGAGGAAGCCAGGATGCATTGTGGGGATGTTTGACTTTTACTGTTTGAGCCAGATTAAAATACAATCAGCCAGGGGGAACAAAAGATACTTTTACTAACTTTTGAACCCCTGGTCTGATTCATGCCATTTTTGTATATGTTATTCCCCTGAATGGATTGATTGTGAATATGTATTTTTATGCGAATGTGATGTATATTTTGGGAGTTATGAATGTTGCGTAAAAACTGTATTTTCCCTACCTATGATAATTGTACAGATAATTAGTTTACAGGTAGAGGGGAGGGCTATGTGTGGGATGTAACTATTGTGTGATTGGTTAATGTACGTTACTGTGTGTGTCCCTCCCCTTCATGGGAGCACCTAATAAAAAGGGCTGCAAGCTAGCAGCCAGAGAGTTCTATTTTTACCCTCAACTTGAGTCCTGTCTCTTATTGGGGGAATCTGCTACAAGGGATTGCTATGCTAGGCATATTCCCTTTCTATAATCACTGAGCACTTGTAAGAGCTTGTTCCTGCTTCGTTCTGAAGGGAGATAGCTGCAGCCTGCGGTGCTTATGGTGTCTGGTGGAGTGCTTGGAGTCCTCTGGAAGCGCTAGGAGCATCTTTCAACGGAGGTACCCAGTCGGGGTGCCAGTTGATCCGTTACAGTCATTCTCATTCCTGGGCTACCATACGCTCTCAAAGGCAACATAACCAATCTGGCAAATTTCAATGTGAAAAAAATGAAATGCAAGCCTTATATGTGACTCTCTAACTTTCCAAAACACCATAAAACCTGTACATGGGGGGTACTGTTATTCTTGGGAGACTTCACTAAACACAAATATTAGTATTTTAAAACAGTAAAACATATTACAACAATAATATAGACCACAAAAGTGCCGTTCACTTGTAAAAAATGCGAAAAACTTCACTTTTACTTAAAATATCATCGTTGTAATACAATTTACCAGTTTGAAACACTAATATTTGAGTTTAGCGAAGTCTCCCGAGTAAAACAGTACCCCCTATGTACAGGTTTTATGGTGTCTTGGAGAGTTACAGGGTCAAATATAGTGCTTGCGAATTCTCCCTGTGTTGTCAGGCATGTCAATCAAATTTTAATTAATCAAATTACATAATTACGTTAAAAGATTATTTAAATATACACGTAGAATTTTAATATATATGCATTGATAGGTATTCTATGTGTATACTAATGTAATCTTTTATGTAATTATATGTATTTATCTATATATATATATTTGCGGTTATTTGTATTTTATATATAGATAGATATATATAGAATGTCATTCTAAGTGTATTTTGTTACCGATATATATATATATATATATATTAATAAGAAAATACAGTTAGAATGAAATTACATATGCATATATAATTTATATTAAATTTTGTTTCAATATTTTATTTATTTATTTTATTATTTTATTTATTTATTATTTTAATTATACGTATTTATATATAATATATATATGTACATCTATTATATGTATATAATATATATACATATTATATACATGTAACGTCATTCTAAGTGTATTTTAATATTAATATATATACTTATATTAATATTAAAATACACTTTGTATGACGTTACATATATATATATATATATATAATATGTATATATATATATTATATATATAATATATATATATACATATTATATATATATATATATATATATATAAATATATTGAATTTAATTTTACACATGTCTAATATATATTTTTTTACTTTCCCACCAGCAGGGGGACTGTCTGATATTTCAGACAGTCCCCCTGCTGGCAGATCCATAGCCAGCTATAGGGGGCCATGTGATCGCTCTTTGAGAGCGATCACATGGCCCCCCAGGGGCCTTATTTGCCGGAGGGGGGCTGCCTGGGCTCTCAGGCAGCCCCCCAGAAGAGGATCGCGGCGGAGGTGAGTACACCTCTCCTCCTGGGGGCTTAAGCCGTTACGACGTACCATGCCGCCGCAACGGCTTTAAAGCCCTTTTAATGCGGGACGGCATGGTACGTCGTAACGGCGTTAAGGGGTTACATTGTGTTTGTTTTCCTTTTTTAACATGTCAAGTAACAGTTATTGGCAAGGATTTGAACTTGTTTTGAATTAAATTCATTCATGAAATATGTTGAATGTTTGCCTGTTTAGACAAAAATATTGTGTGACTGTTGATTTAAAAATAAATAAATACATATATGTATTTCTGACTGTAGACAAAAATATCAGCACATTTTCCAAGCAATTGTTTTGAAGTTTAATTTTGCAGATCTGTGTTATTAACCCTTTAACGACCACAGATGTAATAAGTACGTCTGACAAAAAAACAGTTGTTAAGAATTGCAAATGTCCATAGTATGTTCGTGGCAAATACGACCCCTAAACTTACCTGGACTGGCGATCCATGGCGATCCCGGTCAGGGGGATTGCCCAAGACGCCAGCAGACCCCTGCAGCAGCTTCAGCTACCCCAGCCCTCCAGGGCCATGTGATCACCATGATCACATGGCCGAAATAGGAGTCTATGGAGCTGCCAGCAGGGGGACTGTCTGAGCTGTCAGGCAGTCCCCCAGGCAGCTAAAAGAGTAAAAAAATAAAGAAATAAAAAATAATTAAACATGTTAAATAAATATATTATACATATATTATATAAATTATTTGATTTTATTAATTATAATTTGAGGGACCTGCCTGACAACCCAGGCAGACAGTCCAGATAATTTAATTGGCAACCCCTATATTTAACCCTGTAACTTTCCAAAACACCATAAAAACTTTACATGGGGGGTATTGTTATACTCGGGAGACTTCGCTGAACACAAATATGAGTCTTTAATAAGTAAAACTTATCATGACGATGATATCACCAGTAAAAGTGCAGTTTTTGCTTTAAAAAAAACCAAAAAAACCCGCTAATTTTAGCTAGCATTTGTGACTAAGTCTAACCCATTTGATAAAGCCCTAGTGGTGAAACGTGTTATGGTTATTTTGATTGTGTATTTTTTTTAAATAAAAGGATTTTTGGTTACAATTTTGTGGCAATCATCTTTTTAAATACACTTTTTTATTTTGAAGTTTTTCACCTTTTACCTTCATGTGACTCCAAGTAAATCCGAGGTGGGGATTATACCACCAACGCTGACATCAAAAGTGCAGTTTGCCTGCCCTTCACTGGTGAGTACATTTTTTTTTTATGTTTACTGCATATTTTATTTTACTGAGAGTACTATTGGCTGTCTTTTATGTATCCCTCTCCTGAGTGTTGGATACCATCCCTCTGGAGTACTCTGATCACATATCCTTTAAAGCGGGGATTATACTGCTGTATGCCCTTCACACCAGAGCTGGCTATAGCTCTTTTAACCCCTTAAGGACCAAACTTCTGGAATAAAAGGGAATCATGACATGTCACACATGTCATGTGTCCTTAAGGGGTTAAATGTGAGTTGATTGCACATATTTGTTTACTTTACCCATATTGCCATATCGTTTTTGTCTTGCATATAAGCCGGACGGTTGGACCACTAGGGACATTGAGGGCGCTACACCCAAAAACAGGCACCTTATAAAGATACTTACTGCTGAGTGAGACCTCAATATTATCGGACTTTACCTTCAGTTACTCTTTCAGAACTTTAGTCCCACCATATCAGTGAGACGGTATATCGCCCTACCTATTCAGACAAACTATTGTACCTTTTAACTATTGGCGCAGTCCTTTTCCTATATATATTTCTTTGTGTTACATGTTCTCTCCTCAGAGGGTTTGAGAGTTACCTTCTGTTAGGCTGCTGCCTACCTTACTTCAATTTTATTAGCACTGACCCTTTTATTATATTTCTATTTGTGACTACTACATAAGACTGGACATACCCCATTTTGAATACCCTGGGTTGTCTACATTTGCAAATGGTATGCCATGATGGGGTTAATTCACATTCCTGGACTACCATATGGTCTCAAAAGGCAACATAGACCAATTTGGGAAACTGAAGCCCTATATTGACCCTGTAACTTTCCAAAACACCATAAAACCTTTATATGGGGGGTATTGTTATACTCGAGAGTCTTCACTGAACACAAATATGAGTTTTTCAAACGTGGGTGCCCTATTTAAAGGGATATTACAATCTAGAAGTGATCTGCATTTGTTTTACTATATATATATCATCACTTGAACTGTGCACAGCAGGCCCCCAACCCATCATGACTTGAGCTCTTGTTTCAAAGCTGACGAGGAGAGTTGAGGGCTTGAACAGTATGCATTCTTAAACCATATGCATGCTATACACATTTTCGTATAACTTCCTCTGTGGAATGAGGGCAGGCTTATATCTGCAGTGACTTTGTTTGAATAAAAATGTTCATTGAAAATGTTATTTTACTTTTTAAAACATAATTAAATAGTAAACACAGTAATAAAATAAGCCAATGCTAGAGCAATAACAATGGTAATATAGAAAACAAACGAGAGATAAGAAATAACACCTCAATGCCTCTCAGAAGGAACAGATACAGTCAAAGCAGGCTTTTACTGCGAATAAAAAGACAGTTTTTTTTCAAGCTCTGCAATGAAATAAATTGGTAATGATGGCTTTTAATATGAGAACACAAAATATAAAGTGGCAAAGAAATGTGTTCAGAGGATAAATTGGTTGGTTAAGTAGGAAGGGCTGGGATTGGCCAGGGAAACCATACAACTATGAAGTTCTCTATATAAAGAAGAATACTAATCTTAGATCTAATCTCATCAATCAAAATAACCCATGTTTTCCATTATTTCACATAACACATTTGCTGCAGTTATAAGCAACTGTGTTTGTAAAGACAAGGACAGAGATCCCCCTTGCACCATAATCTGTGCAATTAATTACTACTCAGGTTCAACGTATTCTTCTGTTCAATCCTCAAGGGTGGTGTGACACCTCAAAGGGTCCCCTGGCAATAGGAGATCAAGGACTTCCTGTCGGTTGCAAGAATTTATGGCTACACAGATGAAGATGCATTTTGCTACTCTCCCATTCACACTCTGCACACTCTTTTCATTGCTGTCCAGCATCTTGAAAGGCTGGTGAGTGCATACGCTCTTGACTCTTACACTTGCAGAGCCCCCAAACAGGGCCTGATTTACTTTTTATTAAATATATTCATACGCAATTTCAAAGATGGTCTTGCAAGACCAAAATATTGGAAAACTATGTATGTGCCAAGACTTGCAGGTCTCTCAACAGAATGAATGAAGTATACAGTTTACAGTTATGACCAAATATTGTTATATAAACGTAATAGCCCTAGTCTTCATAGTGCTTGGATTTTCCACATGACAATAAGGGGGAGAGGGGCAACCGTCCAGTGTAAAGTGGCAGATATATGTTGTGAAACCTTCTACCTTCTCTAAGGGGATGGGATTTACATGGAGCTTGGAAATTATCCTGCTTGTTTACAGTTTGTCTACAGACCCATTGTACAGCTCATCAAGAGTGCAGAGCTCCTTCATGCAGGTAAACCACACCCTCATTGGTAGACTGACAGGCTACTTCAAGAACTGTGGGATAATTTGTTTGGAAACGTTTACTATTCTGATCGTGATGAATTTCTTAGTATTCTTTGATGTAGTAACATTGGGGCTGGCCTAAAACGTGGTGCAGAGGCAGTGAACTTTCTTAGCATAGTGTGCACTTTCCCCCACATGGACCTCACTAGTGGGCATTGCCACAAAATGTGTATTAACTGCTTGTGAAACATAGAATGTGATGGCAGATAAGAACCATTCGGCCCATCTAGTCTGCCCTATTTTCTAAATACTTTCATTAGTCCCTGGCCTTATCTTATAGTTAGGATAGCCTTATGCATATCCCACGCATGCTTAAACTCCTTTACTCTACCACTTCAGCTGGAAGGCTATTCCATGCATCCACATAACCTCTCAGTAAAGTAATACTTCCTGATATTATTTTTAAACCTTTGCCCCTCTAATTTAAGGCTATGTCCTCTTGTTGTGGTAGTTTTTCTTCTTTTAAGCATAGTCTCCTTTACAGTGTTGATTCCCTTTAGGTGTTTAAATGTTTCTATCATATCCCCCCTGTCTCATCTTTCCTCCAAGCTGTACATGTTAAGATCCTTTAACCTTTCCTTGTAAGTTTTAGCCTGCAATCCATGAAGCAGTTTAGTAGCCCTTCTCTGAACTCTCTCTAAAGTATCAATATCCTTCTGGAGATACGGTCTCCAGTACTGTGTACAATACTCCAAGTGAGGTCTCACAGGTGTTCTGTACAATGGCATGAGCACTTCCCTCTTTCTACTCCCTTTAAAACCAAGCATTCTGCTAGCATTCCCTGCTGCTCTATTACATCGTCTGCCTACCTTTAAATCATAAGAAATAATCACCCCTAAATTCCTTTCCTCAGATGTTGAGGTTAGGACTCTAGCAAATATTCTGTAATTTACCCTTGGGTTTATCCACATTATATGTCAGCTGCCACAACTCAAATACCAGAAAATCGAAATCAGGAACACACTCTCGGATAACCATAGGCATGAAACCACGACAGGGCAATGAGCAAGAGGAGAGCTGGGTTTAAATACCCCTCCTGTGGATCCGATTGGCTGTAACTGGCTTTTGACCCCAAAGGCAATTACCATGTTTACATGTGCTTGATTGCTGCTCAGCACAAAATCCTCCTGTGGATTTGATTGGCCATGACCGGCCGTTGACCCCAAAAGTAATTACCAGGTTTCCATGAGCATGATTGCTGCTAGGCACAACTTTTCCTGTCAGGACAGTAATGTTGCTCAGCACAACTTTTCCTGTCAGGACAGTAATGTTGCTCGGCACAACTTTTCCTGTCAGAACAGTAAATGCCATTAACCACATTTTTATGTGCGGATGAATACGTGACAATTCCATCAGGTCACATTGACTTATTTGTCTTCACTTTTGACAGTTGAAATAGAACCCGTTCCTCTGTAAACTCACATGTAACAAATTACTAATTTGTCCTTTTTTCTAACTGAGGAAACGTTCTTTCATTTTCATCTGTAAATACTGAACACAAATATTCATTGAGGCAGTCAGCTAGACCTTAATTCTCTTCTACATACCTTCCTTCTTTTGTTTTTAATCTAACTAATCCTTGTTTTACTTTCCTTTTCTCATTTATGTATCTAAGAATGTTTTGTCCCCTTTTTTAAGCTTTGTGATTTGTGATTTGGAAGCTCTTATAACTTGCTTAGCCTTTTTCTGCCTAATCTTATAGATCAGTCTCTCTTCCTCACTCTAGGTTTCTTTTTTCCCCAGATTTTGTTTTGCGATTGCATGACATGAATGACATCAACAACTTAGACGCAGTCTAGACAGTTAGAAAGAGACATTTAATCAGTTACATTCACTATTTTGTTGTTTCCTCAACCTAAACAAACCAGAACAAAACAAAATAAGATTTACAAAACAAAATAGGTAATTGTTAATTAGTAAGAGGCTGAGCTTGAACAGTTACCAGTAGGAGGTCAGAAGGACATCATAACCACTTAGGTGAGGGTGGCAGTCATGTTCAACCACCCCTATCTTTCCCAAGATACCACCTGCATGGGTCAGGGACTATGATCTGCTATTGCTCAGGACAATGAAAGACATACTTTGGTTATACTATAGCTTGCATTTCGACAGATAAGAGCAGGAGGAGGTACACCAAAGGAGGTCCACAGTTCAAGTGCTCCGTTACACCGTTATCATAGCGTGAATTAAAAGAGCAAGCTAGATTAAACAGAACTAAGTAAACTAATTGCCGGTTTGCTGTAATCCCCCGCCCTCCCATACAATGGTAAGCAAGTGTTCGAGAATATAGTGAGAAAAGCCGATCAAGTAAAGGAATGCCAGGGGGTCTCGACCCGCCACCACCTCAGTTGAGAACCATGCCGTGTATGCCAAAGTGCTTTTCACCTTGGTCTTGAAAGATTCGTCTAGGGTGAGTATATATGATCTCCAGGTCAAGAGAACTTTTTTGGCTAGGAGTTCTTTGTTAGTTAGTTAGTGTGTCCAACCAATCCATTTTAAATAGAAAAGCAAACTTGGTTAGAAATACCTTCAATGTGGGTGCGTGCGGCTGGTTCCAGACCTGAAGGATGGTTTTGCATCCCACCGCTGCTACGATGAGGAGGAATCGTTTATTAGGCAATGGGAGCCTTGGTAAGGGTCCCAAAAGCAAAAATCGAGGGGTAAGCGGTAAGGTGGGCATGCCACCTCTAAGTAACAGTTTAGTTCAGTCCAGAAAGATTGGATTAGAGTGCACTCCCACCGACCGTGATACAGGTCAGCCTTGGTGTGTGTACACTTGAAACAAGTCGCCATCTCCCTTCTGGCCATGAGATTGAGTCGGTGAGGGGAATAATAGGTATATTATAAAGTTTTAAGGAACATGTGTCATGGAGTAACACTTCCGGGTTTGGCACTCAGCTGTGAGGAGCCGGACCCCGCCCCCCTCTGACTCAGCTCTGACGGTATTTAGGGAGACTGGGCCAGAGGGAGGGTGCTTGGTGATTGATTGTTTGAGCTAATGTGTGAGCCGAGACCGCAGGCTCCACAGGCTCAGCTACTGGGAACTACTTCCACCAGAGTTACCTTTCCACAAGCTGAGACAAGCCGTTCCAGCCTTTGAGCAAATGCAAGGATTGCTGCATGCCATAAAGGATTACTGGAGAACAGATACTTTGCTACTTTACAAGTGGACCATATCTCTGGACTATTGGAGGACTACCCATATTAACCTTAAGTATATATTAAAAAAACAGGTGTGAGGAAGGCTGAACTTGATGGACGCAAGTCTCTTTTCAGCTATCTAACTATGTAACTATGTAACTATGTAACTATATTTCAGCTATTTGTCTGCAATATCATTTATTAATGAACTAATGCTTGCTTACTCAAATCTTCATTGCTACAAGTTACTAATCTCATGAAGGACAACTCCCATCATGCTTATTCACTATGAACTGTTCTTGCTTTGCAATTACATTCAGTGCTTCAAGTTACTAATCTCATGAAGGACAACTCCCATCATGCTTATTCACTATGAACTGTTCTTGCTTTGCAAATATTCTTAGCTACTTGATTATTGTTCCTATTGAAGAATATTCTCATGAACTAATGTTACTTAATGCATCTCTGAAGAAATACTTAATAATGAACTTTGTGTTGTTGATTACTTGCACTTCTTCTTATTGGATTATTGCCTAAATGCAATTCATTTAAGTTTAACACTTATTAAAACTTCGGTTGAATCAAGTTACCAGTGATTCTCTCTTTTCTTAAAGCTACAGTATTGATACTTAAGGATTCTCCATTTCTTCACTATAGTAATTAGGGAGATTACAAGCTGCAGTTGAGTTCCAATCCAAATCACCCCTAGTAGCGTAACAACATGTCCTTAAAGACACCATTGGAAATGCTTGGCTATGAGTAAAGTGTGCAGTGAGCATGTCCTGGACTTATATTAGTAAAATGCATCTTCTACTTCCCTATGCCTGTTTGTGAGCTGCCCCAGTCCAGGATGTACCGTAATATCATATAGAGTTTGGAAATGGAATAGGAATTGGAATCAGAGGAGCACAACATGGCATCTAAAGGGTTCTCCCAGTCAACAAGCGTGGAGTGTTGAGTAATGGTGTTATAGTAGTGTCATATTTGAAAGTAGGCAAACCATGGAAGTGGGAGGCCTGGGAAATGCTCCCATAGTTCAGCAATGGACCAAAACCTCTGGCCGACATGATCCACAAGAGGCCAGAGGGTGGCAATCCCATTGTCTGCCCACACCGTGTAGGGGTAGTGAGCACCTGGAACAAAATCTGGGTTATAAGTTAAAGGTAGGTGTATGGTGCATGTTGGATCAACACCCAATTTGGAGCAAGACTGTTTCCAGGCCCTCATAGGGGTAACCCGGAGGGGATTAGATAGGACAGAATTAGGGAGTAGGTGGTGTGGCCTGTGAAGGAGAGCCACAAGTGAGTTCGGTGATGCCAGATAGGACTCCAAGGACAAGTTAGAAAACCTGTTTTGGGATTAAAAACAGTCTAGCGTGTGCCTAAACTGTGTTGCCAAACTGTAGTCCCTGGGATTAGGTAGGTTTAGACCACCATCAGCCCTATGCTGGTACAATTTAGTAAGGCTAAGTCGGCCCTGTGTCCCTGCCAGAGAAATTTTCTAAGATGCTTGTTCAACAAACACGCATCATTTTTCGAGAGGAGCACTGGGAGCACCTGGAGGGAATACAACAGTTTAGGAAAGCTGACCAATTTGTATAGATTGGCTCTACCAATGTAAGATAAAGGCAACTTGTGCCAATGTTCAAACTCCGCAAAAATGGCTGTTAAAATTGATGGAATATTCAGTTTGTATATTAGAAAGAGATCCCTAGGGATTTCAATGCCAAGATATTTAAGTGCCCTCAACTGCCAATGCAAAGGAAGCCGTTGAGAGAGTAGCGGCGGAGGGTGCCCACTCACGTGCAGGGCACATGATTTGGCCCAATTGACTCTAATGCCCACCATGTCATGGAAAGTCTCTAGCAGCTCAACAACGGGTGGCAGGGAGCGCCGTGGGTCAGTGATAAAGAGTAAAAGATCATCAGCAAATGCTGTGACTTTCAGTGTAACATCCCCCATGGGTATGCCTCTAAACCCCTGCAGCTTCTCGAGAGCTCTCAGTAAAGGGTCGATAGCGAGATTAAACAACAGAGGCGAGAGTGGGCAGCCCTGGTGTACACCCCTCCCCAGGGCAAAATGTGGCAAATCCAGGCCATTTGTGGTAATACAGGCAGTAGGGTGATGTTGTAAATTTTTATTTTTTTTATAATTACTACATTACTAAATGCTAATGTTTTGCTTTTTACTATTTTGGCCACTTCTGCAGAGTACCACAGTTGATTTTTAAATTTTTTACTTTTACTGACAAGCCTTATTCATTTTTCTGTTGCCTTCAGCAGTGCAAATTTGAAATAATCCAATTTATCTTTGACTTCATTTAAACTGCTCCAGTCTGACTCCTTTACACATATTCTAATTTTAGAAAAGTCTGTTTTTCTAAAGTCTAAAACTTTTGCGTGGTGTGACTCAGTCACTGTTCTTATATTAAATCACACTGACTGATGATCACTGGATCCTAAACTTTCACCAACAGTAATTTAGAATCTGATTCTAAATCTCCATTTGTTAACACTAAATCTAGTGTGGCCTCTTTACGAGTTGGCTCCTCGATGACTTGTTTTAGAGACAATCCCAACAGGGAGTTTAGAATATGTGTGCTCCTGGCACAAGCAGCTGTTTTGGTTTTCCAGTTCACATCAGGAAGATTAAATTCACACATGATGATAACTTCCCCCTTCATTGTCATTTCAGCTATTTCCTCAACTAGTAGATTATCTAACTCTTCTATTTGTCCTGGGGGCCTATAAATCCCACCTACACAAGTTACTGTGGGATACAATACCAGCAAAGACTATCATGAGACTGATCTATTCTTGATAGACATTGGGAAGCACAACAACAGAATGATAACATTTTGTAGGCCTTTTCCTGTGTGTTGCTAGAAGGTGAGCAGTGGTATAAGATTCATACTTTTTGCCATTGTGCTGGAGTGAGGGCCTCCCCAATGAACATTTCCTATTAGCCCATGAAAGGCAAGGTCATGGCTTGGATTGTTGTAAAGAGTACAAGTGAGAAAAACCATGTACTAAAAGGTCTGGATCCATGCACAAAGTCTCAATGGTGGTTAGGTTCCTTATCAGAAGGAGTTGTGGGATTCTCTGTACATAGTCCTGTAGTTTTCTGTATTTAAATTTATGCAGGAATGAGATATGCATATGGGGCATATGCACACATACGACATGTGTCATCACCTCAAATGTGAACACATGTCGTATGCATGGAATAGTTGGTGGATTGCCTTCCGGTTCCAAGACCGGTGTGACCGGGGAGGGGGATGTTGTCAAGTTAAATGTTGCTGCATTACTGTACCAGACTTAAAGTGTGGCTTTTATTAATGGATGTAAATGCTCCAATTTTCTACCCACAGTCTGTGGGAACCATGGGAAGACAAATATCGATACCAAAAACTGTCTTCTCAAGAGCTCTCCATAGGTTATTTATGTGCTGTTTCCTCCAATCCACCTCTCGTAAAAGGTGACATGCAGTGTAGAAATGTCAGGTAGGGAAAATACATGTTAGTTTAATGCCTCTCCAGGGCAGAAGTGCTCTTGCAAGGGGAAAAGGCACAGTATAAATTACCAAGCCATGCAAGACTAGAAAGAGCATATGAAATAACATAGTTGATTCTGGATACAGCTTCAAAATGCAAATTAGATTTTTCATTGCATTTCTATATCACAAAAATAAAAATAAAAACAGGACCAATAGTTTTTCAAATTTATTTCTAGGTAAATTATTTTATAAATGAATACATAAATAAAGCTAATGTACAAGCATTGCATTTTAAACACTATTCATCCTATGTTAATTCCACTCATTATAAATGCAGCACTGATTGCTAAATTGGTCTGGAGGAAATTCAATTAAGCTTTAGTTGGTAATACAATAATTTCATGGATCAGAATAATATATTTCATGCTTAAACAATAACTTAAAGGATTATATATATATATATATACATATTGTGACAAACTTACATCCTTGTGTGTTTGTCCAAGATCTTTTGGCAACTGCACAGCCCTCTAGGGTAAGGAAGCCAGGTCAAGACAAAGTCCAGTTTAAAAGGCCCCTGGCCTGTTTATTTTCTGTTGGTAGTAAGTAGCCAGGCACATCAGGATACAACAGGATATACAAAGCAGCAATGCTTACAAATAGTAGAAACCTTCCAACCTTCTTTTTCCACAAAACCCTTCCTCTCCTCACCATGCTTTAACCCGTTCAGGACGGAGTCAGTAGAACACGTTTTGATCAAAACAAAATGTAAACAAAAAATGGAATTTGCGCTATATGTCTGTTCAACCGTGATTCACCTTTTTCATATTAACTGCACCCAAAATTATTATATATCATTTTATTCAGGAGAAGCAGGACTTTAATTTCTCATGAAGTATTCATAAATGAAACATAATTTATTATGAATGAAATAAAAAAAATTAAGAAATTGAGATTTTTAAACAAAAATGTGTAGTTCCACCTTACATTTTAGCTGTAAATGTCATAATACTGTTAGCTTTTACTGCAATAAAATGCACATATTTGTATTCAGCAAAGTCTCACGAGTACTTAGTAACTTAGTCACAAACACGGGCCAAGTTAGGGTTCATATTCTTTTTTGTGTGAAAAAAACCAAAAAACAAATATTTGCCCAGTATTAGTGACTAAGTGGCTACTAAAAAAGACTGGACATACCCCACTTGCAATACCTTGGGTTCCCTACTTTTGCAAATGGTATACGATCAT
Source organism: Pelobates fuscus (assembly GCF_036172605.1). NCBI lineage: Eukaryota > Metazoa > Chordata > Amphibia > Anura > Pelobatidae > Pelobates > Pelobates fuscus. The sequence continues at coordinate 136,883,310 of NC_086321.1, forward strand.
GGGCATAATTCTCATTCCTGGGCAACCATACGGTCTCAAAGGCAACATTACCAAACTGGCAAATTTCTAAGTGAAAAAAAAAATTAAATGCAAGCCTTATATTTGACTCTCTAATGTTCCAAAACACCATAAAACCTTACTAATCGATTACCAAATGTTACGCTACTTCAATACATTATGTACGATTATTGGACCTTAATCTTACCAGCTATCAAAACATTATGGAATCAAAAAATACCAATTCCTTATGTTTACATCTTAAAATCATTTAAATTTGCCATTTCAAATTACTAAACATTACCTGTCACTGCTGTAAAACTGGCCGTCAGTTGGTCTGGTTACTCCAATTTACCATACGTTATGGTCACTTCCATGTAATCACAGATGACACTCAAATGGCCTTGCCACCTCAATTAAACAATACAGGTCACTTCCATACACTTCATCCAGCTCTAATTTGTCGTACCACTTCACATCAATAAAATCAAGCTTGCAATCACCGCAAACCCATATTAGGGCAGAAACCACTACATAAGTTCCGACACCTTATTCGGGGCATTACATGCAACATTTTATAATATTTTACAAGCACACCTAAAACTTAAATTGGTCAAGCAGCCTTAAAGTGTAATTACTATTTTCTATCCACAGGCATAATAACTGTATACACGTTTGTTATCTAAGCTTCATTAGTTTATCTATGTTACATCACTGTTGTCCCCTGTTATGAAAGCTTTATTCTGTCGCATACTTTTGGTACTTTGGACACTGTTCTGACTGATTTACAGTCCTCGTATGGTCCAGCACGAACCCGCTATGTAAGCCTAGAGGTGGCCGCCATTTCGGGACTTTGCACGTGTTCGCGGCCATCTTACCTACAATCAGCGGTGGTCGCCCATAATCATCTGGAACCAAAAACGGAGACCCACACAGGCGAACACCGCTGAGACCTCCAGGATCACAGAACTCAGTGTTGGACGTACCGAACTATTCACCGTTCCGTAAAGCACTTGCCCTGCACATGGGGATTACAGCGACCCCAGGGATGACTACGGAAGACAAAGGGTTGTGGAGTTTTACCGTCCGAACGAAGACCGACCGCAAGGCCTAAACGTATGGAACTATTTTCGGCTGAAAAGTCCGTGCGGTCGGTCTAAACTTTAGAAGCCCCTAACTTCCGAACCGCTCATCCGATCGGGCCAGTTTTTGGATATGTTGGCCTCCAGAACAAGATCTATCTAGCGATGCAGGATGTATGGGTGTACCCCCTGGTTTTAGGGTACATCCAGAATATGGACAAAAGTATGTGTAATATAATTGTGTTATTTGGTTATCTGAGGGGAGGGGACATGTGGGTTGAACCCAATATGTGATTGGGTATTTTATGCCTCCCCTTGGGAGTGTCCTCTTTGTGTGTGTTTACAATAAAAAGCAGGCTGGGCATCCCAGTCCTCAGTTCTCATTTTGACCCTCAATTCGCAGCCTCGACTCGTTTTGTGGGGGGAAAGGGTATCCTAGCTGTACCATAGCTAGGGGGAGATTCTACACTTACAGGTCTCTACCGAGTATCGCTCCATTCTACTCTTCAAGCCGGGAACCAGGACATCCAAGCGATCAACCCTCCTGCTAGACTGGAGGCAATCGTAACAATTGGTGGCAGCGGCGGGATCATCCTGGAATTCCTAGAAGAGGTACAGAACGGATGGAGAGTAACTACGACAAATTGAAGCGCACCACGCTAAAGGACTTACTTGAGAGCCGAGGGGGACACGCGAACAGCCGCCCAAGGAGAGAGCTAATCGCGGAACTAACCGAAATGGACCAGAGTTTTACCATGGCCAAAGCCACTGCCACTTGCACCGATGAGAAAACCCGGTTGGTCCGGGAGAGGCTGCCCCTGTATGGGCCAAACCCCTCCGTGGAACTCATACGGCAATTAATGGCCGAGGCCGAGGCAGATGTCGAAAAGGCCAGAGCCCACGAACACAAAATGAAACTCGCCGACCAAACCCCCCCGGAGACAATGGAAATCCCAAAGATTCCTTTCGCAGCATTTAAGCCGTTTGTGGAGAGTGAAATGGGGATTGACGAGTTCTTGGCCGATTTTGAACGGCAATGTGCACTGCACCAAATCCCCGCAACAGCTTGGCCAAAGATACTAGCCGGGAAACTGGCGGGTCGAGCTATGGAGGCTTTTCGGACTCTCAGCCCCGAGGAAGCGGAGCAATACCAGACGGTAAAGGACACCCTACTTAAGAGGTATGCAGTAACCCCCGACACTTATCGCAGACAATTCCGCAACACCAGTAAGAAAATAAATGACACCCATGCTGAATGGGCTCACCGCATGCGGAGGGCGGCCACCCACTGGATGAATGGGTGCCGTGCCGTTACCGCAGCCGAAGTGTTGGAACTGTTTTTATTAGAGCATTTTTATGACGGGTTGGCGCCAAAGGACAGAGAGTGGGTAAAGGATCGGCGTCCGAGCTATCTCAATGCGGCAGCCCGACTAGCCCGCGAACATCGGGACGCTCAAGTTCACGAATACCCCAACTCTCGAATAGCCCCCCGGCCCGAACTCCGAGAAACCCCTAGACCAAACCCCCGACCCGAGTTTCGTACCCCAGTGCCGGCCGGACCTACTCGATATGCCGGGCCACCCAGCCAGTACCCCCAAGAGCGTACCCGCCCCACTTGCCACAAATGCAAGCAGCCGGGGCACTTCATTTCCAACTGCCCCCTAAACAACAACCTCCCGGGTAACAACCGCCCCGCCCGTGCTTTTTGTGTAGACCAAGCAAATACTATGGAAGAGTATCTGGGACCATTGCATGAAGCTAACCCTGTGTATGCCGCAACCGACAACCGACAGCACCATCGACAGGAGGTACTGTTGGAAGGCCGCCCGGCACAAGGATTGAGAGACACCGGGGCCACCATCACTCTAGTCCAGGGGAAGCTCGTACCACCACATAAACGCTCCACAGACACGGTGGCGGTCCGAGTGGCTGGAGGGGACATATACAAATTACCCACAGCAAAAGTACATCTTGATTGGGGTGCGGGAAAAGGACTTGTGAGGGTGGGGATCATGGACAGTTTACCCGCTGAGGTCTTACTGGGCAACGACCTGGGCCCTATGACTTCGGCATTTGCCCCCTCCTATAACTCCGAGGCATATCCGGTTACCACCCGGTCCCAGGCCGGACGGACTCGAGAGGCTTCACCGGTGCGGGAGACTCAGGTAAGACCGATCCCGACTGTACCTACCTTCCCCGACCCATTACCCTGGGATACCCCTACCGCCTTCGAGGCTGAGACTAAAACTGACCCCACTCTCCAGAAATACAGAGAGAGGGCCGACACTGGGATGGGGGGATCCGACCAAGAGATATTTGTATGGGAACAGGGGAGACTGTACCGACAGACGGAAAAGAAAGGGAACCGTAGGAGGCAGTTAGTAATCCTTCACAAATATCGACGAGATATCCTCCGGATAGGCCACGACATTCCCCTAGCCGGACATTTGGCAGTAACCCGGACCCTTAAACGTATCACCCATACCTTCTTTTGGCCAGGAGTACATACCGATGTGCGTACATACTGTAGTACGTGCGAAGTGTGCCAGAGGGTCGGCAAAAGAGGAAACCATCCCAAGGTACACCTCATAAATATGCCCCTCATCGAAGAACCATTCAGTAGAGTGGCCATTGACCTGATAGGACCCCTCGCCACTCCCAGCCCCTCCGGGAAACGATATATCCTCACTATTGTGGATTACGCTACCCGCTACCCGGAGGCGGTGGCTCTATCTAATATCCAGGCAGACACGGTAGCCAATGCGCTGGTCCAAGTCTTCTCTCGTGTAGGATTTCCCCGAGAAATCCTGTCCGACCGAGGCACCCAGTTCACGGCGGAACTAACGCAACAGCTGTGGCAGGTCTGTAAAATAAAATCCCTACTCAGTTCCCCATATCACCCCCAAACCAACGGACTATGCGAAAGGTTTAACGGGACCCTTAAGCAAATGTTAAAGACGTTTACCCAGGAATATAGGGACTGGGAACGTTTCTTGCCACACCTCCTATTCGCTTATCGGGAGGTGCCGCAGGAAACTACCGGATTCTCCCCGTTCGAACTGCTGTATGGACGCAAGGTCCGGGGCCCCCTAGACCTGATCCGAGAGCATTGGGAGGGGGAGACGGAGAACACAGGAGTCCCCATCATACCATATGTCCTAGAGCTTAGGGACCGCATGGAGCAGCTAGCCAGGTCGGTCCGGGCTAACCTCCAGGCGGCCCAGAGGCGACAGAAAGTCTGGTATGATAGAGGAGCACGGAAAAGGAGCTTTGAGATAGGGCAAAAAGTAATGGTTCTTAAACCCGTCAAAACAGACAAATTACAGGCAGCCTGGCAGGGCCCCTACCAAATAATAGAAAAGAAGGGAGATACCACGTACGTGATTGCCAGCTGCCACGACCAGAGCTTAAAGAAACTGTTCCATATTAACATGTTGAAAGCATATCTCCAACGCCCCGAAGATGTGCTGGCCATATGTAGTCCCGCAGCCGAAGACCCCGATAACTTGCCCATTCCCGACTTACTTACCCAGGACAAACCGGCCGATATAGTGGGCCAAGTACAGATAGGCGAGCGGCTTAACCCAGTAGAGAGGGAGCAATTGCAGCAATTGCTCCGAGAAAAACAGGCAATGTTCTCCCAAAAGCCAGGGTTCACCAATCTAGCCACCCACCAGGTAGATACCCCCGGACAGCAACCCTTGAGGCAGGCCCCCTACCGCATCCCCGAGGCGGTCAGAGCGGGGATGAAACAAGAAATCACGGAAATGCTGAACCTAGGAGTCATTGAGTCCTCCGATAGTCCCTGGGCATCCCCGGTAGTACTAGTACCCAAAAAAGACGGTACTACCAGATTCTGTGTGGGCTATCGGAAACTTAATGATAAAACCGTGACAGACGCCTACCCCATGCCCAGGGTAGACGAGTTACTGGATCGCATAGCCCAGGGGAACTACCTAACTACCATTGACCTGTGTAAAGGTTACTGGCAGATTCCCCTGGCCAGGGAGGCTATCCCCAAGTCGGCATTCGTCACCCCGTTTGGCCTATATCACTTCAAGGTTATGCCATTCGGGATGAAGAATGCCCCGGCCACGTTCCAGCGCTTGGTGGATAGACTCCTTGATGGCTTCCAGGGTTTCGCCTGTGCATACCTGGACGACATAGCGATCCATAGCGCGTCCTGGGAGGAACACCTAACCCATGTAGGGATGGTCTTAGATCAGATTCGGGCCGCCGGCTTGACTCTGAAACCAGAGAAGTGCCATTTTGGCATGGCTGAAGTGCAGTATCTGGGTCATAGGGTGGGGTGCGGGAAACAACGACCAGAACCTGCAAAGGTAGAGGTAGTTGCCAATTGGCCCACCCCCACCACCAAGACACAAGTACTAGCCTTTTTAGGTACCGCAGGGTACTATCGGAAGTTTGTGCCTGACTATAGTGCCATTGCCAAACCCCTGACAGACTTGACAAAGAAAAACCTTCCTCGACAGGTCCTGTGATCTCCCCACTGTGAACTAGCGTTTCAAACTTTAAAAACTGCTCTTGTGAATGCTCCCGTGTTGGCCGCCCCAGCCCCTAACAAACGTTTTATCGTCCACACAGACGCTTCCATGTTCGGGCTGGGAGCCGTCCTCAGCCAAGTAGGCGAAGATGGAGGGGAACACCCTATTGCCTACATCAGTCGTAAGCTCCTGCCACGCGAAGTTAGCTATGCCGCCGTGGAAAAGGAGTGCTTGGCACTGGTGTGGGCACTAAAGAAACTGACTCCTTATCTGTACGGGCAAGAATTCACTCTGGTTACGGACCACAATCCCTTGGTATGGTTAAACCGGGTCTCTGGAGATAATGGCCGATTGTTACGGTGGAGCTTGGCTCTACAACCCTTTAATTTTACCATCACTTATCGACCCGGGAAACAGAATGGCAATGCCGATGGATTGTCCAGGCAAACCGATATCAGCCCAGCCTAACCAGAAGTCTGGACAGCCTTAGTCTACCCCGAAAAGGGGTCAGACGGTGTCTGCCAGAGTGTTCCACAAGGAGGGAGCACTGTTACATCACTGTTGTCCCCTGTTATGAAAGCTTTATTCTGTCGCATACTTTTGGTACTTTGGACACTGTTCTGACTGATTTACAGTCCTCGTATGGTCCAGCACGAACCCGCTATGTAAGCCTAGAGGTGGCCGCCATTTCGGGACTTTGCACGTGTTCGCGGCCATCTTACCTACAATCAGCGGTGGTCGCCCATAATCATCTGGAACCAAAAACGGAGACCCACACAGGCGAACACCGCTGAGACCTCCAGGATCACAGAACTCAGTGTTGGACGTACCGAACTATTCACCGTTCCGTAAAGCACTTGCACTGCACATGGGGATTACAGCGACCCCAGGGATGACTACGGAAGACAAAGGGTTGTGGAGTTTTACCGTCCGAACGAAGACCGACCGCAAGGCCTAAACGTATGGAACTATTTTCGGCTGAAAAGTCTGTGCGGTCGGTCTAAACTTTAGAAGCCCCTAACTTCCGAACCGCTCATCCGATCGGGCCAGTTTTTGGATATGTTGGCCTCCAGAACAAGATCTATCTAGCGATGCAGGATGTATGGGTGTACCCCCTGGTTTTAGGGTACATCCAGAATATGGACAAAAGTATGTGTAATATAATTGTGTTATTTGGTTATCTGAGGGGAGGGGACATGTGGGTTGAACCCAATATGTGATTGGGTATTTTATGCCTCCCCTTGGGAGTGTCCTCTTTGTGTGTGTTTACAATAAAAAGCAGGCTGGGCATCCCAGTCCTCAGTTCTCATTTTGACCCTCAATTCGCAGCCTCGACTCGTTTTGTGGGGGGAAAGGGTATCCTAGCTGTACCATAGCTAGGGGGAGATTCTACACTTACAGGTCTCTACCGTGTATCGCTCCATTCTACTCTTCAAGCCGGGAACCAGGACATCCAAGCGATCAACCCTCCTGCTAGACTGGAGGCAATCGTAACAATCTATTTTCTCGGTAGCCTCACAAACAAGGCCAACCACTTTTAATCGGCAAGTGTGTGTATCTGTGTTTGTACGTGTCTGTGTATCAAGGTGTGTGTATCTGTGATTGTATGTGCCAGTGTGTATGAATCTCACACACACAGAGACACACACACACTAGCAGAGAGTGGCACACAGATACACAAACTGACACAGATACACACACCTTGACACACAGTGTGTATCTGTGTGTGTGTGTGTATGTATCTATGTTTCAAAGTGTGTGTATCTGTTTTTGTATGTACCGGTGTGTGTCAATGTGTGTATATCTTTGTTGTATGCGCCAGTGTGTTTATCTCTGTGTCAGTGTGTATCTGTGAGTTACAAAGATACACATAGTGACACACAGATACACACTGACACACATCTTGACTCACAAATACACACACACTCAAATACACGCAGTTACATATACACACACTTGCACCCACAGATACACACTGGCACATACACACACTGACACACTCAGATACACACACACACAGGCACATACAAACACGCTGATACACACTGGCACACACACACACACACACACTTAGATACACACAGTGACACACTCAGGCACACATACTCTTTGACAGACATGCATACACTGACTGACAAACACACATACTCTTTTACAGACACACATACAAACACATATTATTATTATTATGATGATATTTATAGAGCGCCGTCAAATTCCGCAGCGCTTTACAATGGGTGGACGAACATACATGTAGTTGTAACCAGACTAGTTGGACACATAGGAACAGAGGGGTTGAGGGCCCTGCTCAGTGAGCTTACATGCTAGAGTGAGTGGGGTAAAATGACACAAAAGGTAAGGATAGTATTAGACTAGTGACAGTTGCAGAAGAGGAATCAGTTGGGAGCTATTAACAGTTTAATTAATATGCTTTTATGAAGAAGTGTATTTTTAACGATTTTTTGAAGGAGTGGAGACTGGGTGAGCATCTAACGGAGGAGGGAAGCGAGTTCCACAGGAATGGTGCAGCCCTTGAGAAATCTTGAAGGCGAGCATCAGAGGTGGGAGTACGGACAGAAGATAGACGTAATCTTCATATACACATATACACTCTCACTGACAAACACATACACTCTCACACACTCACTGACAAGCACACATTCACTCTCACTGACAAACACACATATACTCTTTGACAGACACACACAAACTCCCTAACATACACATTTACAATGTTTTATTTTTTTTACATTTTACTCAACCCAGCCCAGTGCTGGCATGGAGTCCCTGAGGTCCAGTGGGGCTGCTGAGCAGCTGGCGTGCGGGTGGCAAGGGAGCAGTAATCTCCCTGCTCAGCTCCTGAGTGCACCTCTTAGTGATGCCAGGAGTGACGTCCTATTCCGGCCCCAGCATCACTGCTTAGTGATGCCGCCCACGCCCATTTATTTTTTTTTTTTTTAACATCTGGCGGAACCCAAATTGGGAAACACTTCTCTAAACACATCATCACACTGCACATTTAGTTCCCCCTAATATCAGTAAAAACATTCTGGAAGGGTAAGACATTACTCTAATGTCTTTGTTAATTGCATTACAAGACCTGGTAGAAAACAAAGCATATAATATAAAAAAAAAATCTGCAGAGCAAATAGGAACAAGTATAAGAAAAAAACTCATAGGGTAGTATAGTACACCCACTTGTGTCAAATGCACTCACAAACCACTTATTGATAGAGGGCACATCAATAAAATCAGTAGTAAGAACATCAATTCTCCAGAGCAATGGTATTATCTTAACTTACACAAATTGGTAGATCTGGGGCACACGTACGGTGGTCACACATTTTATTATCATAAATCTTTCTCAGCCAAGGCATTGGCAGCCTTGACACAATTCAATATTCGCACTAATTGGAGCCAGTTTGATAAATAATTATTTTGTTGCCATTTCACTTGTCTGAAACTACTGTCATGCACCATATGCACCTCCAACTCCCGCTCTAGCAATTTGTGTCTCAGTGAACCTAGTTTATCAACTATGAGCCAGCAGACCAGAACACAAAGGACTAAAAGACAAATTGGGCAGGCCAATAGGGGTCGAAACGTTGTATTTTGGTTCGTGCGTCCAATACAATTTGCCTTTTTTTGGGGATACGTTGGAGTGCCTGGATTACTTTCTACATTTAGCTTTGCATTTGGTCCTTTGGTACTGGGAGTGATCCGGTCAGCGCCCAAGGATCCCTGAGAGGAAGGGTCTGAGAGCAGTTCCACAACCTTTCTATGGATTCTAGAATATATTATGTAAATATATAAAGAGCATACCAGTAAAAAAAATATATACAACTTTAGAGGACAAACATTTTCTAACGAACATGTATTACAAACATTTTTAAGAAAAACATGCCAGTGAAATAATAGTAAAAGGTAATCAAATATATTTAAAAACATAAAAACACAGAGTGAGATATGTATATTGATCACCAGTTATAAAGTTATATATATCTCAAACATATTACAAATGCTTAAGTACATATACTGCATTAAAATAAACTGGTAAGAAAAACAAATATGCATTTCTACTCATATCCACAAAATGGATTGGTAGAGGGGAAAGAATGGCAGGTGAGAAGCCACCATTGCATTGAAATAAGCATCAGACTAATATGCAACTGAAAAATTGAAAAGTATGGTACAATTTTCTCAATAATGTCACCTGCTAAAGGGGACGCAGCTGTAGAGGCTACACTAGGTGAGTGATGTGGCAGTGCGAAGATGCACTTATGGGAAGACATGGTCGTGGGAGGAGCTGTGACTGTAGGAAGTTTTACTAAGAGTGGGACCAGGCCTAATAAAAGTGTGGCATTGGGGAGGTGAGCTAAATATAATGAATGGGGGGTTTTGATGAAGCAAAGTGGGTGCTGATTCTGGTAAACATGATTTACATTACATTTAGAAAACTATGGAGATGATGCATTTAAAAGGCAAAAATATAATAAAACATAAGTAAAACCAAAATATAATCACCTTTACCTGCTCCAATCTGCACCTTTTGCATTGACTAGACATTGGCACACAAATCTCAGCCAATCCTTGCCATTGTTTTCTACTGTTTTCATTAGAAGTGTTGTGCAACTTGTGCATACTGTATCATAGACTATAAATTAATCTGACACTGATCACCCCAACCAGACAGTTCCCTGGATGGATTATCAGGAAGGGCCGGGGATTATCTTTGAATTCTCATCAACCTATTTTTCATGTATCATTTTTTAATTGTCTAATTGTCTAATGTTCCCCTTTTATAATATTGTAAATGGCTGTGGAATAAGTTAGCACTGTATAAATGCCAAAATATTAATAAGTCCTTTAGTCCCAGAATGTAAGAAAAAGTGATCATCTATAGATCATCTCCATAGTTTCATTCATGACTTTTCATAACTTAACCTATTTGCAATTAGAAGCATGGCTGGTCTGAAGCTTTTTGGGGAAAAAAAAAAACTTAGAGAATGACAGTGCACAATGCCTAGGATTTAAAAATGGCAGGACCAGTGAATAATTTAGGTGTAAAGAAGGAGAGCGACACAAAACATCTAAGGTAATGTGTATGAATGAATGGATAAACCCTGATGGGATAAATGTAAAGTATAGGAATAGAAAATAATAGAGGATAATCTTTTTAAGCTGCACCTCTTTTTATTTAGCCTCAGTAATTTACCATCATGGCCCAACATCGAACACACTTAAATATAATGTTTCAATAGTGCATTTGCCTTATTAAGACAGAGAACATTTGTCTTATTTTTTTCTTTTTACTCCATCTAAATAAAGTAGTGTTAGCTATGACAGCAGTTTAATAAGATCAGAAGACAGTGTTTGCTCAAAGGCCCATTAATGTCTTACGCTGATACTGTTGCTTCCTGCTGAGTGTTGTGTACCCCTCTAGGCAGAATTACACATTTGCTTTAGAACATCTGATTTGGTTTCTCTTGCGATCATCTTTAAGCACATAATCCCTTATACCCCTGTTGCATCACATTTTAATCTGAATAGGTCTTAACCTGTTTTACAAAACCCCCTCCATTATTATTCTTGCAGAGGTTTCCTTATAACTTTTTTTTTTTTACCTTACAACATTTCAAATGCAAATGACCTCATATAATGATTTATATGGCAGTTTATTCAAATTTGATGACAACCTACCACCCTGAATTTTCATTTCCTCTTGCATTCTATATTGGTTTAGTAACATAATTTTTTTTTAGCAAAGTCATCAACTGTCAGTTTACATTTAGGAGCTAAATATGGACTTTATAATGATTATTTTATGAAAATCACAGAAGCCACAGTATGAATCGAAAGATTACATGCTGCCTCAATTCTCATTAGAGAACATACAAGGTGCATACACAAAATAGTTCAAAAATATGCATTATAACAGAAACACAGGAAGAGGAATACCAGCATAAAAGATAGATTAAGAGAGAGAGTGAGAATGTGTATTTTTACTGTGGTGGTATATAGATATAAACAATGTAATTACCCTTTTAAACACTCAAAATCTTGTATTTCATTTTTTAAAATATTTATGGCACCATATCTTAACCCCCGACATCCTAACATAGAATATCTACACTTTCTGAGCAGTTTAACATGGAAGCACAGTACTATATCTAATGTCATCTAAATCTTGCAATCCAATTTTATGACAGTTTTTGCTTAAATACCTCATGGTTGCTAAGGCCTCTGGGTTCAGCACTTTGACTTCCTAATTAAAATATTTTGCCAGCTTGAAAATATATGTATTTTTTTCACAAGACCTCTCTAGACTTGACCTAATCTGTAAACATGACCCTGAATGGAATCTGACCTGTTTTTATAATCTCAAGAAATATCTGACAAGTAACCAGGCATCTAATATTAACACACAGATTCAATTGAAGGAACACTATAAGTGTATTCCTGACTCCATAGTGCTGGAGTAGTTATTTAGGTCCCCAGCCCCTTCTCTGTGAAGTGAAAAGGTTATTTTACTTAACTTTTCACCAACACCACACCTTAATGTTCTTAATGATCTCAGCCAATTTAATGCTTTCCTATAGAAAAGCATGGGAGGCTATTGCATATGTGCAGCAAAATGTCGCACTCTGCCAATCAACATCTCCTCATAGAGATGCATTGAATTAATGCAACTCTGTTGGGAGTGTTCAGCGTCTCCATGCCAGGGCTGCACACTGGAGTAGGAAGCACCTCTAGTGACGACCACTGTGATGTGTTACTAGCCAGCTATGTAAACACTGTCATTCAGCAGTGTTTACAGTGCTTAGACTGCATGGACAGACTGTAGACACAAGAACCACTACATTAAGTGTCCATTTAACCATTCTCTTAATGATTCCTATACTTGTGTGGCAGGTGTATGCATCCATACTCAAAAAAATGTACATGCATTTCACCATTTTAATAATTTAAAGTTAAATAAACTAATATTGTGTATTTGTCATTAACTTGTTCTGTAACTCATTGTAAAGCGCTGTGGAATTTGTTGGTGCTACATAAATAATAATAATAATAATAGTAATAACAATAATTTGATTTATTGTTTTGTGTCTGTTCAACTTGGATCAGCAAATACTTAGAAAACATGCCTTTAATAATGTTTTACTTACACATACTGACTGTGATAACCAAATGTAACCCAGTCTGCAATTCATGAAAGGCAGTTTAAATATTGTGAATGTTTTTTACTTCTTTTCAGTTGCAGGTCAGTTGTCTGTTAAATTTAAGTGAATAGATCCACCAAATGCTGGTGGACATTTATTATGGAAATAACTTGGTAAATGGTTAATGTGCCAGCATAGTATTATTGCAGATCATACAAAATTAAAAGGTTGAAATCCATATGAGCATTGCAAACACCTGCTCTACACATTTGGTTGATCATTCAAATCAAATATAACCGGTTTATATGATTTGTAAGGTATACTTACTAAACTGAGAATTCAAAGTGAATTTTAAATTTAAAGGGACATTATAGTCACCTAGACCACTTCATCTCAGTGGTGGTCTAGGTGCAGGGTCCAAGTCCCACTTAGTCCTGCAATGTAAATCATTGAAGGTTTTGATAAACTGTAATATTGACATTGCAGGTCTAAGACTGCCTCTAATGGCTTTCAATCAGACAGCCACTAGTGGCCCTTCCTGGTGGCTAACCAGCTTTTGGTTGTCTGACTCAGGACATCCTCATGCTCTGCACAAGGACATCCGGCATCAGTAAAATCCTCATAGGAATAGGAGCCAATGCTTTTCTATGGGGAGGGCCTAATGCGCTCGCAACGTTTGCGGCACATGCACATTAGCCCCCACCATCAGATCACGTCTGAGGAAGTGGAGTACCAATCCAGTGCCAAGGGACATCAGCGCTGGAATTGTGTAAATGACTAAAGAGCATTTTTTAACCCTTTAGCTGCTGAGGGTTGGGAGGACTAGAGGGCTCTATAGTGTAAGGAATACAACTTTGTATTCTATAGAATCCCGTACTAGAGTGTCCTAAGTGAAGGCATACACTATAGAATCCCTTTAAGTCTAGAGTGTCCTAAGTGTCCTGACTTTCACTTAGAATTCTCACTTTATTAAATAAGCCTGTAAATCTTAAAGCAGTCTATCTTTATTGCAGGGTTTGAACTCACATTATAGGAGATAGAACACACTTTTATATTATGTAGGTCAAGCATGTCAAACTCAAAGGCTAGCACGGGCCAAATAAACAAGGTTTAAGTGTATGTGGGCGGCAAAAAAAAAAACCAACCTTAAATTTTCATATAGACGTAGGTTTGTTTTGAAAAGTACAGTATATAAAAAAAACAGCACCCCCCTCTACTAAACCCCAGTCCCTCCCTCTGTACTTAATCCCAGTCCCTACCTCTATACTAATTCCCAGTCCCCCCCTCTATACTAAATCCCAGTCCCCCCCCCTCTATCAAACCCTGGCTCTTGTTAAAAACAAAACAAAAAAAAAACAATATTAGCCAACAAGCAGACTCCACTAACATTGCCACTGCCAGTATGCAACTCTGGAGTCCAGCCTCTGGTATACCCCAAATGGTGACATCCGAACTCTGTGCCAAAGAGCTACTCCATGAAAACCATTGGAATGTGATGTGGCGTTGCATGCCTCCTTGCACCTCCAGGTCCTCCACTGTCCAACCGCGGCAATCGTAAAACACTGACCAACACACACTGACAGACACACACACACTCACTAACAGACACACTCACTAACAGACACACTCACTGACAGACACACACACACCACACACACACACACTCTCTGACAGACAGATACACACACTCTCTGATAGACAGACACGCACACTCTCTGATAGGCAGGCACACACACACACTGACAGACACACTCTGACAGACACACTCACTGACAGACAGACACACACTGACAGACACTGACACATTTCCATATTCTTGCACACACTCACATTATTTTGTTTATTGCTCCCTACCTTTGAGAGCTGGTGTGGGGCATCTCCCTGGGGTCCATTGGAGATCTTCTCTCAGTTGCTCAGTCCTCCTGCTCCTCACTGCTCCCTCACATGTGAAGTTTAGTGATGCCAGGTGCCGAAATGATGTCATATTCCGGCACCCGGCATCGCTACAGAGGGTGTGCACAGTGCCGCCAGCGACCTCTCCTCCCCGTCCAGGTAAATTTTAGCTGAGTAGGCACCTGCAATGTGGGGAGAGCAGGTGGCCACTCTGCCTTAGTAAGCATGGCAAACACGTGGCTCGCTGGGCCGCAAAGATAATCATTGTGGGCCGCGAGTTTGACATGAAAAATTTAGGAGTTTTAGTGGGGCAAGTATGAGTGACAGCAAGACTGGAAATTTGACTAACTGCACAGTCTGCTGTATGTATGCATGGGAGGGTAGATGAAGAGCGTAGCCAGTCCTGATTTTGTATGTCGTAGCAGATGTGCTTGCTTGAATGAAGATGTTGGCAGTGTCAGCTCAGGAGTGACTGTGTTGGATGAAGCTGATTCTTCTAATAGCCATGAGAACAGCTTTTCTAGTATGGATGTGATTCTGAATGGAAGAAATGCTGGGAAGGTTGTGGTTCTAGACTGGGTAATCTGACACTGATCACCCCAACCAGACAGTTCCCTGGATGGATTATCAGGAAGGGCCGGGGATTATCTTTGAATACGTAATAATGTTGACCATTTTTTTCAAATTAGGGAACACTTTGAAAATAGTGACCTTAATTTGGTATAATTTGAGATAAAGAAAAAAAAATAAGAAATTATATGGGCTTCACAAATATCTTTGGAACACATTGACTAGCTGAAACTATTCACTGGGAAAGCACAGAGGATACATGGGAGGTATTTAATCAAATTCTACAAGAGTACATACCATTGGGGATCACATTTTAAAGAAGCAAATTAAAACCAATGTGCCTTAGTACAATGGTCAATCAAGTAATAAACAATAAGAAAAGGGAAGACACTTTTTAAAAAAATCATATGGGTCATTATCATGTTGTAACACATTTTAGCATGTCAATAAGGCATGCAAAAAGGTGATTAGATGTGCTAAACTAAAAATGAGCTCATAGCCAAAGAGAGCAAGACTAATTTTAGGACATTAATGTAAAAAAAAGGAGTGTAAATGTTTACACATTGGATTCTGAGATGGGTTTGTTTAAAAAGGAGGATGCAAATAAGGTGGGAATTCTAAATATTAGTATATAGGGAAGAAGAATGTATTGATATAGATTTGCAAATCCCTGTTACAATGCCTTAAGGTAAACAGGTTATCGGTTAACACTGGATAACATGTTACATATATTTCAAAACTGTTCAAAAGCCCAACCCAAAAAGGTTCCAGTGGATGTGATCTACTTGGATAATGCTAATGCATTTGACACAGTTCCACAAAAAAAAAAAAGGTTATTAGCAAAACTGAAATCAGTTTGTTTAAATGAATAATCATGTTTTTAGATCTAATACTTGGTTAAAATAGAGTGCAGAGAGTAGTTGTAAATGGAAAACTATTCTCTTATTTTTTAGATTTTACAAAATGCAACAACAACAAAAAGACAGTATCAAAATAAATGACACCAAAGCGTGAATATCAGTTATCCCCATCTTATATTGTAAAGAGAATTACAACAACCCAAGTATTTATGCAAGGTTGTTGCATGAATATTCATATGCAATATAAAGCTTCCCAATATATTTTTTATATATTTTTAAAATAACATGAAAAATGTTTGCATGTGCTTACTTCTCATGTTCAGTTAAAATCAGCAGAATTTGTAGTTTTTATAAATCATACTTCACAAACAGGAGAACTGAAACTGAATTCCCAGGTAATGCCTTTTACCCATTCTGTCTAAATCTACTAATGCAGAACACATTATTTGCAGATAGTCAATCTGTTGTATCATTTAGTTTTTCCTAACTTTACAACTTCCTTTGACTTACATTCTGTTCTACATGTTGCATCTTTAGTATGGTACTTTGTTCCAGAACAAAGATGGCAGTACATCTCGTTTACAGATGTTGTCACCACATTTTAGCATTCTGTCCTAGATATCACACTGTGTGTGAAACTACTGATGGGAGCTTCCTAATGTAGCTCTATTATTAGTGGAAACACATAGATGGGCATACCCATTGTGACGAAAGCACCTTCGTCACTGGGATATGGAGAGGCCTGCTTGCTAGCCTCTTGCCCTGTGACTATGGCCCCTGGGATGTATTGCCCTTTAACCCCTTAAGGACACATGACATGTGTGACATGTCATGATTCCCTTTTATTTCAGAAGTTTGGTCCTTAAGGGGTTAAAAACACTATTTGTGCATATTGGGACTTGGCACAATGCCCCTATAAACTTTCAAAGTGGTGAAAGTGGAACTTCGAACCACTGAACTGCCAGACCACACACAAGTGGAGTGTACAGCCTATTTACCTCCCAGGCTGGGAGTTAACTGCAGCCAAATTGACGAACGACTGGGTGGTTGCCGTTCGTAAAGTCGAACACGTGGCGGTGGCCATCTTGTTTAGTCGAACGTGTTCAACTGTGTTTTGTTGTCGAGTTCATGGAACTCATATCGGACATGCATCGGCACGAACACCGCTGAACTTTACCTTCTCCGGGACTTCGACTCTTCGACGGGAGTCGAACGGTGTTCGACAATTCGAACGGCACTTTAACATTGACTAAGTGCACGATGGTTCCCGTTCGACTATTTGAACTGAACTTAGACATTGAAAATAGACCGGCTGCCCAGCCTAATTCCCTGGAACAGTTTTGGGCATGAAATCCTGGTGCGGTCGATCAAAAGAGACTTCCTAAGCCCCTGCTCTGATCTGGGTGATTTTTGGATATGTTGCTGACCCTGATCGGGGCTATCTATGTAATATTTATGGGGATATGTTATGTTTTGGGGTGTTTTCTGTACTTTGGGGAAAATGTGTGTTTTTCTGCGTGTAGATAATTAGGTTATTCTATTAGCTACTTGAATTATATCCCAGGCAAAGGGGAGGGATTGTTTGCTGTACATGGGAGTGTCACAGACTGTACGGTTGTTCTTATTGGTCTGTACAGTTGGGAATGTGGTGTTCTATCAGGTCCAGGGGGTGGAAGGCAGCGAGATCCCAACCAAGCTGCAGCAGTTTGTGGGGTCTGCGGTGGTTATGGTGTCTAGTGGAGTGCTTGGAGCCCTCGGGAAGCACTAGGAGCATCCGTCAACGGAGCTAACCAGTCGGGGTGCCATGCGATCTGTTACACCCATGACATCAAAAAATGTAAGTGACAAGTTCATTTTCATTAGTTTATGTGTTGTGTATTAAGCCCTAACTCACAGAGGCTTTTCTAAGAATCCATGCGTTTGGGACAACAACCGCTTTGGCATTTTTGCTATGTGTTTGTTCAAACATAAATCAATGTTTTATCTTAAAGTGTGTTCATACATAATATATATTAACGGACAGATAAGAGTTTCTTCTGATAACCTATATGTCTATATAATACATATAATTAACTTAAAATTAGAATAAAATATTAGAAATTAGAAAAAAAATAAAATTGTATTTCATTGTTTTGCTACCAATACTTTCAATACAACAAGTTCAACTAAAGAAAAATAACTTATAATTTATTTATAAATGTACATATTACTTTTGATTGTTAAAATGCCTCATATAATGCCTCATATAGGCAGAATTTCAATTATTATGTGCTGCTAAGAAACATGAAACACATTATGTTCTGTGCGTAATCTTGTAAAATATATACATATGGTGCCATTATCATAAACAGGTGTTTTGGGGTTTTTAACTTTTATTTTTTTAACATCTTACAGTTGCTGCATTTCTTTTTGGTTTGATCCCAGGGCAATCAGGAACCCTGTCGGTCAATCATTCACTATTTTTAGGTTTTCTCAAAGAGGATGCAGTCCAGTAATAAGTCACACATTGCAGATCCCAGCATGCAATGGAGTTGAAGATCATCTTTCACTAACATACACTGCATGTGCTTGGTGACTAAGTGCATAATGACAGCAGACATATAGGGTATTTTAAAAGGTTGGAAGTTCTATTAATGCTTTTCAGCATTTTAGTGCACTTAGGGCTCATTTTGGTGCTCTTCATAATCATTTACAAACAGTAAATCTTTAAAACAGCTGTCTGTAAATGTAGCTACTTTTTTTCAATGCTTTGAAATTTTTAGTTACTGGTAACTAGCAGCTGTCATAAAATGTAATGTTATAGCACAGCTGACATTGACACAGAGATTAAAGGAACACTATAGCGTTAGGAATACAAATATGTAATCCTAACGCTATAGAAGCCTAGTCACCGTTTAGTCACGTTAATCCAGCGGCGGGCTCCGGTGACCTCTCCTCCTCCATCAACGTCAGCTTCCGAGTGGAGCCAAATTCTCATGCGTGGCCAGAGACGCCCGCGCATTTAAACCCGCCCAATGCTCAATGCTTTCCTATGGGGATCTTTTTTGACACTGGTCTCCGTGACGATGTCCAGAGTCAAATAAGTGCGATTTACATCTTGTAAATCGCAGAAGCGGCCTCTAGTGTCTTTCAGGGAGACAGCCAGGGACCTGGCACTCAGACCACTTCATTGAGCTGAAGTGGTCTGGGTGCCTATAGTGGTCCTATAATAGAAAACAGGAAATGCAAAACATCGGGTTTCCATGTTAGACAGTAAAAATTACACATGGTCAGATGTAGTTAACTAACTCACTCATCTTTACACTTATTTTAGTTTAGTGCAATGATGAAAAGATAAGTTAGCAAATGCAGAGTCCCAATATATCCTGAAATACATTCATCCCATATTTTAGTATAATTAAGCACTGACTATACTCTAGGTATGATTACAAGACTTTAGGGGAATGAATTTCCCTGTCAGAAGCCACTAGATACTGATATAGTCCCTGTAAATGTGCTCAAAATGTAAGCTCAACCCCTTACTTCCAACCAATAAAGGTTCAATGGGTCATATTATTCCTACAGTCGAGGGATGGAAGGTAATGTACTCTACCATTTCACTGTCAGCATTTCATTAGCAGTCCAGAGATAGATAAATAGTGCTATTGCATTTTTAAATACCTTTACTTTAGAGATATGTGATTTCACTTAATTTACTGTATGAAACAATCATAGCATTATGGTCAAATGCAGATGTTTTTACATTCTGTTGTCATTTTTTTTTAATAAGCTGTACTTCTACTAATGCCTTCATGTGCATGGTCCATTCACCCCATCAACCCCCCCAAAAATAAAAAAAAATTGCAGTACATTGGCCTAGTTTCATGCCCTTTTGATTTGTTTAAATATTTTTTTTATGAAACAATTGCATTAATTAAAGTCGTCCAAGCGAAAACTGACAAATATTAGTCCACCCAAACAATTTTGGGGGACAAATTGATTCAGCCAAAATACATTTTTACACTGTGCACAAGTCTTTGTAAGATATATTAGGTTTTTTGGAATCATTGCATTGTTAATACAGAGACAGCAGGCGGTAATTAGCTGTCCCCTATTTATTTTGACACTCTGCAGATGTGTCTCAATTAATGCAGAAGAGATTTAAACAGTGAATTCTTTATCCCAAGGGATCCAGAAATCTATGAACACTATGCAAACTAATCAAATCACCTTACAAGAAGAAAAGCCAACATTATGTCTTTGTGGCAAGTCACACTGAACACGCACCTCAGTTTTATTAAAATATTAATATACAAATTTGTTTATGAAAGTTACTTAATAGTTTAAGAAAAAAAAGTTAAACTTATTTTATTTTAGTTTGTTTTTAAGTAAATGAATAACAGTTTGTGCTTTTTTTTATTATTCTTTATTTTGTCGTACCGTGACCACCTCCTGTCCGTTGTCCGCACTCGTACGGCCAACTCGCGCTTGCAGGACTTCTCACGGGCGGCTCCCTTCCTATGGAATAGCCTGCCTACCGCCATCAGACTCTCCCCTAGTCTTGCATCTTTTAAGAAGTGCCTTAAAAGCCATCTCTTTAGGAAAGCTTATGGCCTCCAAGACTAACCCCCTTACCTCACATACCTGTCTCTTGCCCTCTCCTAAAGGGCAGCCCACCTTATTTGATTGTAAATTCCTGTCCTAATGTGTTTTACACCCCACCTATAGAATGTAAGCTCGTTTGAGCAGGGTCCTCTTCAACCTATTGTTCCTGTAAGTTTATTTGTAATTGTCCTATTCATAGTTAAATCCCCCTCTCATAATATTGTAAAGCACTACGGAATCTGTTGGCGCTATATAAATGGCAATAATAAATAAAATAAATGAGTTATACAAGGTACATTTACGCCAGCAATGCCACAACAGCTAATGCCAGGATTTTCATAAACATATAGAAACAGTTTTATGGCATGGATAAACTGTGCACATTTTTACATTTTATAGGAGTAGATAGTAGTGTGATGTGAGTCATAGCGTGCATGTAAGAGGCTTTATAGTCTTATCCACTGACTATGTTAGTTCCTTACTATTGACGGAATAGCAAGGTCTAATATGTCTGCTGAATGGGAATGCATTAATGTTAGTAGCTCAGGATAAGCAGGCTGACATATGGTAAGTTGGCAGTATGCTTGACTATATGAAATAGACATTCTAATCATAACAAATAATTAGACACAGGCTTTAACAAAAACATTTAGGGTCTACGGTTGTGGGGTGCCAGGATGATGCTTTTCAGAGAACGTAGGTGGTTTGCGACTGTTTGCCTGATCTGCGGCTTGCGCCTCACCCCCGCTATCTAGCTTTCACCCAATGCCTTTGCTGACTAGTTGGGTCAAGTATGGAGAAAGTTCCCAGGCAGTCCAAGATACAAGATACAAGATTCCTAAATACATAAAGGAAAAATATAGGAAAAATAGAAAAATATGTATAAAAGTAGAAATAAAATATAAAAATAAATATAAAATTATATAAAAAATAGCTTAAGACATATATATAGGGTCTTAAAGAAACAACCCATCAAAAGGTATACATATATCTCATGCAACAAATTATGTACTTAGAGAAAACAAACCAAATCAAACTCTACATTCAGCCCCCTTGGTTGCATAGTTTGCAAGGTGTATATCCAGTATCCTTCTCTTTTCCTCAATAGTAATCCAAGGTCACCGCCCCTTTCGTCCAAAGACACTTGTTCAATAACAGTACATTGGAGGGTACTGAAATTGAAGGAAGGGCATTTGTTACAGTGCACTGGCACTGAGTGTGTCACCATTTTCTTTTTAATATTGTTTCTGTGCTCTTGGAATCTAATTTTAGCCTTCCTCCCTGTCCTCCCCACATATTGCAACCCGCATCCACATGTGATCAGGTATACGACATGTGTTGAGGAACAGGACACCAGACTTTTGATTTTAAACTTCTTTTTAGTTTGGAAACTGCTGAAACTTGAAACAACTTTATGTTGATGGTTGCAACTGATACAGTTGCCACATGTGTGGAAGCCTGTTTTGTTCATAACCTTTTTATTCTCCAATCTAAAAGTGCTAGGTGCCAAGATTTGTTTGAAATTCGTTCCCTTCCTAAAAATAATTTTCAGAATTTGGGGGATTTGCATATTTAAATAGTCGTCTTCAATTAATAGACCCCAGTGCTTCTTAATGATTCTCTGTACATCAAAAGCCTTTGAGCTATATTGCGTATTAAAAGAGAAATCGAACATAGGGTTTCTAATGTCCGTCTTTCTTTTATTCACTAGGAGGTCGTTTCTATTTATATTTCCCACTTTTTCAATTTCTGTATCCAGAAGTTCCGAACTGTATCCCTTTTCTAAAAAACGATTTTTCAAAACTTCTGCTTGTGAATAAAACAGATCCAGATCACTGCAGTTCCTACGCATCCTAATAAACTGGCTCTTAGGAACCCCCTTGAGCCAGTTTGGATGGTGTCCACTTGCAGTGTCAATGAAACTGTTTGAATCAGTTGCCTTAAAAAATGTTTTAGTCTTGATTGCTCCACCCTCAATGAAGATGGATAAATCAAGGAAATCTATACTAGACATACCTATCTTAGGTGTAAAAACCAAAGAAAGAGAGTTCTGATTGACGTACAGAAAGAACTTTTCTAATTCAACCAGAGGACCGCGCCAGATCAACAGGACGTCATCTATGTAACGCCTCCAGAGCACCAAGTTTGCACCATATGGGTTGTTGGACCAGATAGACGATCTTTCCCAGTAGTCCATAAACACATTAGCATAACTTGGTGCAAACTTGGTGCCCATCGCCGTGCCCTTTAATTGAAGAAAAAATTCCTTGTTGAAACTAAAAAAATTATGGGTTAAAATGAACCGAATAGCATCCTCCAAAAAAATTGAAAAGCAGGTGTTAAATTAACATCCCGTTCTAAATTATTTCTAACCGCCTCTACACCGAGATCGTGATCGATCACAGTGTAGAGAGAGGTTACATCCAAGGTAGCCCAGACAAAATCTTCCGCCCACTCAATAGATTCCAACTCTTGGATAAGGTGTTTGGTATCCCTGAGGTAAGATTTTGCTCCCAGAGCGTATTGTTGTAGATGGAAATCAATATACTCGGATAGCCTAGAGGTCAGGGAGTCTATGCCACTGATAATTGGCCGGCCAGGGGGGTTTTCTTTACACTTATGTAATTTCGGGAGAAAATAGAAAGTAGGTACCTTAGGGAATTCCGAAAAAATAAAGGAGTAGGTAGATTCGTCTAGAGTGCCTGATGATTTAGCCGTATTTAAAAGGGTTTTTAACTCTCCATTAAACTTAAAGTTCGGGTTAAATGTTAATTTTTTATAGGTGAGGTGATCGTCAAGTAGTCTATATGCTTCTGTTACATAATATTCTGTAGACATAATGACAACCCCTCCTCCCTTGTCTGCACTCTTGATGGTTAATTCTTTTCTATTTTTCAAATCCACAAGGATCTTACTTTCTATACTCGTAAGATTCTTATGTTTGGTCTCCCAATTTGAGTTCTTCCCTAGTTTCTCAAAATCTCTGATGATCATTTTATTGAAGGCTTCGATCTGGCTACCTTTCTCATTAGGACAGAATTTAGATTTGGGTTTAAATTTCTGCATTGATTTATTGGTATTAGAGACGTCATTAGTATAGCCATCTATGCTTTTCTTTTTTTTTTTTTTTTTCATTCTTTATTTAGATTGTGCATGGATTAACACATAGATTTACACTGCCACAATAGCTGGTGCAATCATATCAATAAACAATGGTGAACAACAGTGTGGTTTCATATACAGTGCACATTTTCTTTTTTATAGTAGAGGAGTATCTTATAAGCTATAGGTGCAGGTCTAGATTAAGCATGTCATACATATTTACCCACGGGTTTGTTATCTAGACTGACAGTAGATAATAACAAATAAAAGTATAGTTTAAATATAGTGTGCTTGAGTATGAGTAATACTATGTTTGGGTGCAAGTCGTGTTTAGTTATGATAAGACAGGATTATACTGCTCGCTTTTGTGAGTAACCAAGATGGTAGTGTAGGTGCCTGAGGGTGCTGAAGTAGGGTTGCTAGTTTCAACAGAGGCAGTAAAAAAGAAAATAAAAAAAGAGATGAGGAATGCAATCAACATTAAATCGCACATGTTTGGTACACTTAAGCTTATAGCAAAACACATAGGTCATAAGATGGGAAATAATAGGTTGAGCGAGCTTGTAGGGCATGTTTGAAACTGAAGCTTAATACATAAAAGTAGTGTCAACAAGAAAAGATTGTACTTTAGCGCTTAAAAGGCTTTAGTTCCACTGGGAATGAGTAAAATAAAAAAAAAAAAAAAAAAAAAAAAAAAAAACTATAAAAAGAGTAAACTTGAAAACATATCATGCAATTCCCAGGATACCTATGTGAGCGTGGCCGCTACATAGGTCGGTCATATAGAGCTTCACCCGGAGTTGCAAGGCATGGCTCTAGTGAGGTTATGCTATAGGTGTGTCAGCCTATGCCCCTCGTTGGTAAGTCCCGGTCAGTGCCATAGTAAGTTCCTCCTTCGGGGTCCCTGCACATGGTGTCGCCGCGCCCGGAATCAGCTCCGGTGGTACTTCGGGGGATGTGCAGCCGCACAGCCCCTTGTGTTGCAGCGTTGGCGGTGGGGAGCTGGTTCATGCTGCGCTGGCCAGTGATGGTCCTGTCCGGTGAGTGCTCCGTACGGGTGGCCTGTGTAGCAGTCCCGGGTTTGTGTGACAGCAAATGAGAGCGTGCATATGAGAGACTTGGCACCGTATCCCGCCTCGAGGAGTGCTGGAACCTGCGTAGCCGGACTGCCGCTTTGGAGGCCCGAGGTATGTGCCTATAGTGGCTGCGTCGTGCAGCCGGTCTGAGCCAAGAGGCTACGATTGTTTCTGCCTCGTGGTAGGTTCTTCCCCCGCTATGCAGTATGTCCCAGAGCCTCTTGCAAAGCCAGTCAAGATTTTCTTGTTGAGGTTTGAGGGTCTTGGAGTGGGCGCTCCGCTCTTGGGGCCTTTGCTGGGCAGCCATTTTGACAGGGCCCTGGTGGCCTGTTGCCCCTGCATGCCGTGGAGCCTGCTTGTCCGCTTTTCGCTCCTGCCGAGTCGTCCAGCGGGGACCGGGATGTCCCCCACCGGTCCATAGGGGGGGGGGGTAGGTTGCCGTAGTGTCGCTTGAGGGCCCTGGTGCCGGGGAGAGCGGCCGCCTCCCCCCAGCTCCAGCCCCAGTAGGCCGCATTCGTTTGTTTATTTCCCCGGCTCCGGCGAGCCCCGGGGTGGTATCTGTCGGATTTGCTGTGCACCCCTGACCTTGGTAGTGCACCTTTGAAGGTCCCTGGACCATGTAGCTGCCGCTTTTACCCCGTTTTTCAGCCTGTCTAGCAGGAGCTCATGGCAGGTGCGTCTGCACGGCTCGGTACCCAGGCTCCGCCCCCCATCTATGCTTTTCTTAATGAAAAATCTCTTAATTGACATTTTTCTTGTAAACTTTTGGGCATCTATATGCAACTGAAATAAATTTGGAGGTTCTTCCGGGACAAATTTTAAACCTTTACTAAGGAGAAGGATTTCTTGAGGGGTCATGGAGTACTTTGAAATATTGAAGACTCCTAGATTTTCTTCCTGCAACTGGGTGAACGTTAAATTCCCATTGCTCCTCCACTCAATCTCCTTTTCTTCCCTGGTGTGTTTCTTTTCTCTCAGTGGCATGCATGAATGGAACGCATCATCACTTGCCGAATGGAACGCATCATCACTTCCGGTTTAGTCTAAGGATGAAACCGGAGTCGCATTTCCGGTGACGTCATTGGAACGCACCCGGAAGTATGGAAAATGCCGAACCCGGAAGTATGGTGCGGATAGGCTGGGACTTACTGCGCGCCAAACTCAGATGAGTTTAAAAGAAGACCGGGACTTGAAGGACGTTGCATGCAGACTAGGAGATTCATTTGCCCCTGAGGAAGTTCAGGTGACTGAACGAAACGCGTAGGGCTTTCTATTGTAGTGCAGAATTTGATTTTGGTTTTATTTTGTATTTTATTTCCACATCTCTTTTTTGGACATTGGTCATTTTGATGTTCCTGATTCCAGGGATCCTGAGATTGGATTTATTGATGTGCCTGTTTCCCACTTCTATTTTGTAAGTGTGTTTGTACATTAAAGTGTTCATTTTATCAAAGATACTCTGCACTATTATTTTTATATATTTTTTCTCCTCTATATCTGCCATGATGCTTCGCAAGTCCTGAGGTTTATGATAACGCCTACAATCAATTTCTGTTTGTGAGTGTGACTATTTTGCATCTACTCACCATTTTAAAGTGTTATAGCATTATTGCACTATGTTTTTCTGTTGTTATTGTATTGTAGATTTTCTATTTTCCATGTTAATCTGAGGACTGTGAGGAGTCCTTATCTACAATACTTCAGTACAAGGGTAATTGTTTTTAGAGTTTTTCTCTATCTATTTACCCACTAAGTGTGTGTCTTTTCTTATCCACGCTCTGGTGTATCTGGACATTTCTGTATTTAGTTATGACTCATTTGATGTTTACTTATGTAATTATCCTGAAATTGGCTTCTAGTGTTGTTCTCCACTTGTCTATTTTCGCTTTATACTGCCTCTCTTGGCAAACTTATTGCCTCTTTTGGTGGTACACTACCACCTGTACGCTGATGACACCCAAATATATCTCTCCTCCCCGGACCTCTCCACTGCCATCCTGCAACGTGTCACTGCTTGCCTTTCTTCCATCTCTGACTGGATGTCCTCCTACTTTCAGAAACTCAATCTCTCCAAAACTGAACTCCTTGTCTTTCCTCCTCCTAATACTGATCCACCTCTCTCACTCTCCATTCAAGTCAGTGGCATCCACATAAGTCCATCCTTGCAAGCAGGCTGTCTTGGCGTCATACTTGACTCTGGCCTCACCTTTGAGCATCACATCCAGTGTGTTGCCAAATCCTGTAGATTCCAACTTAAAAACATAGCCCGCATCCGCCCCTTTCTTACAAAAGATGCTACCAAGGAGCTGTTCCATGCATGGATGCATGGATTATTGTAACCCTCTCCTGATTGTTCTTTCCAAAAGCCGTATCGCCCCGCTACAGTCTGTAATGAATGCAGCCACCAGACTTATTCCCCTCTCTAGTCAGTCCTCTCACACCTCACCCCTCTGTTAGTCCCTACATCGGCTTCCGATATCCTATAGGAGTCAATTCAAAGTGCTTACATATACATATAAAGCACTGAACAATTCTAGCCCCTCATATCTCTTCACAGATCCATAGGTATGCCCCTCCTCGTTCCCTCCGCTCTGCCCGTGACCACCTCCTGACCGCTGCTCACCACCGTATGGCCAACTCGCACTTGTAGGACTTCTCACGGGCAGCTCCCTATTCAATAGCCTACCTGCCCCTATCAGACTCTCCCCTGGTATTCAATCCTTTAAGAAGTGACCATCTCTTAAGGAAAGCTTATGGCCTCCCAGAGTAACTTCTCCCTCTACCTTACAAATCTGTCTCTTGCTCTCTCCTATGAGGCAGCACTTTACTCTCTCCTCCAGCTCTGCTTTACCACCTTATTTGATTGATATTCCTGTCCTATTGTGTTCTATACCCCACCTCCTATAGACTGTAAGCTCGTTTGAGCAGGGTCCTCTTCAACCTATTGTTCCTGTAAGTTTTCTTGTAATTGTCCTATTTATAAATACATCCCCCCTCTCATAATATTGTAAAGCGCTACGGAATCTGATGGCGCTATATAAATGGCAATAATAATAATAATAATAATAATAATAATAATATTACGTTCTTGATGAAGGCACTTAGTGTCTTCTTGCCCTTGTATAGAGTCTAATGTCCGAGTATCCATGTGTGTGTTTGTAGGCTTTCTAGTAGACAATCCAGACTTTACACTTTTTTTAGGAGGTAGATGATTTTTCCCATGTGAGCATCCTTCATGGCCAACATTGTTCTGCATTGTGTTAGGGTGGATTTATATTGCAAGCAGTTGGTTAATTTGTGCTGCTTGGCGTTCATGCGGCATTGCTGATCTAGTAGGTGGGGGATCATCTCAGGTTCTGGTGCTGACCAATTCTTCATGTGGGCTACTCGTTGTTGGAAATCTCCGACTGTGATATTGACAAGTCTTGTAGCCACTGTCTCTTGGTGCTATGTGATGATTCTGTCACCAAGATGTCCTTCCAGTATGGTTCAGCTCGGGGTGGATTTTGGCTGGATATGTTGTTGCCCTGCAGGTGTGTGTAAACCTTGGATGTTCCATTTATTCTCTTAACATCTGCGTCTCTGGTGTATCTGCTCATTTTGGTTGCCAGTGCTGTGAGATTTTGCTAAGCAGTTTTTAGAGGCTCTGGTATGGGCATATCCTTCTATTTCCTCAGTAGCAATTATCTATCCTTTACACCTCTGCAAAGTTGGTCTAGCTTACTAACTTCCATGTTGCCTCTATCTTGACTTCCAGTCTTAGTCTCTCTGGTGGCATTATTTCTCTTTCAGCCCAATCTTGTAATCAAGATTGTTAGTTTTTGTAATGAAAACTGCTGGTATACTGTCTAGTGGCAGTTTTCTACTGATCTTTGGTATTCTTGTCCCGTGGTCAAGGACCACTAGCTTCCATTTTATTTCTGGCAGAAGTCTTCAAAAATAATGTATAGGACTGATGAACCATTTATGGCAAAATAATGCCATTGAGGACATTAAACTGCATGACCAACGTTAAGTTCTTTCTGTCTTCACAACCCTAAAATGGCTTTACTTTTGCATCTTGTGTCATTGTGTACGTTTATTTTATATGATGTTTAATGAATGGGTTGCTGTTAGTTTTAGAGTTTGAATAATATTACAGTTAGCGTTGGTTCCAGGATTTGTCTAGGTTTGTGTGCTAATTTACATATTAAAGAAAAGAAAATAACCCCCTTGCGGGGATAAGATAAGTGTGTCCAGATCGTATCTCAATAGGGGATAACCCTTGTATTATATACAGAAAGAGAGAAAAGATAGTGTAAACCAAAGACCAAAGGTCTAGGTAACACTGGTGAGATACAGATCTCAGTTGTCTATTAAAATTTATAATCTTTAATTAGGTATACATAACCATGAACAGATAATGAAACATAAAAAATAATAAAAAATAGAAAACCACCCAAGTAGGGAAAGAGGAGATCTTAAGGGGCTCAGGGAGTAATGGGAAAGGTATATGCTTAGAAAAATATATACCTCACTAATAGGGAATATATAGGTGGGAGAGACCAGTGACTACTTGAATTACCAGCTGAAGTATAGACCAATCCTTATCCCTGGTAACGGGTAAGAGAAGGATACGCTAGTATGACACACTGACTGTAAAATGCAGCACAGAACCACAGAAGTGTGTACTCATATGGAGGTATAGAGACGTAAAGGCCTCAACAATGTTACACTTAAAGGTACTGCAACAAACAGTGTTACATACTCGCTCATGTGACCACAAGTAGATTACTAAGTGCTAATAGGACCATCCCCAATAGAGGGTAGACCGCAAATGATAAGCTGGTCCCACAGTAGCACTCAGATACTAACAGATAGTGTAAAACGAAACCTCCGGATAGTATGACACACTGGCTATTGAATGCCAGCTAGAACCATGGAACGTGTAGTCATATAGAGGTTTAGAGACATTGAAGTCTTCACAGAGTTACACTAGAGGGTACTGCAACATGTAGTGTTACATAATTACTCATATGGTCACACGTGAATAACTAAATGCTGGTAGGGCCACCCCCTAATAGAGGGTGGACAGCTTATACAATATAGAGCTGGTCCTACAGTCGCACTCAGTTCTTAGTAGATGGTGGGAAAAGAAACCTCCGGTTTGAGAGTTGTGAATGATAATTTAGGAGACTAAAGTGTCCCCTTAGTAGATATTACCGGACACAATACTGCTTGGAACTAGCCCCAGTGCTGTATGCACTGACTGGTCAGAGTAGGACTAGTATTGCAGCGTTACAAACTCATTCTATCCTAGCAAGAAATCCTCAGCTAGTGGTAGTCAGAGTTCTGCTCCCTTATTCCCTCCAAAAATTCACCAAACTAGCCCCAGTGCTGTATGCACTGACTGGTAAGAGTAGGACTAGTATTGCAGCGTAACACACTCAATCTATCTTAGCAAGAAATCATCAGCTAGTGGTAGTCATAATTCTGCTCCCTTATTCCCTCCAAAAATTCTCCAAACAGGCCCCAGCTCCTCTTTACCTAATACAACACCCCAAACAGTGTGAAGTGAAAATAATAAAAAAACAGTGGCGTGATTATAAAAGCATCATCATCTGCCTGCCTGCCTTAGATAGACAACTGAGATCTGTATCTCACCAGTGTTACCTAGACCTTTGGTCTTTGGTTTACACTATCTTTTCTCTAATTTACATATTAGTATGACGGTTAGGTTTCCTTAAATCTCAGTGCATCACTGTAGTGAATACATTAATTCAGCCATCATTAATAGATTTATTTGCTGCTGCTACTAAAGTGTGTATGCCTTACTGTCTATGAGGGCTGAATGAATGGCAGCTGCTTCAAATAGCTGAATTAGGATGAATAACTGAATGTTTTATGTCATCATACATACAATACATGATTCTAAAAACAATTTATCCAATTAAATAATGGGCATATTAAATGATGTATTTATTTTATAAGACTGAATGTCTGTCCAATTTGGCTGGATGTGGATGATAAGATTTGAAGCATCAATCACTTTAGTAGCAGTCACACCTGACTACACATTCACCATGTTTCTGCTGCAAATGCAAATGAATCTGGTGTTTATTTGAGGTTCTGTCTTTAATATTAAATAGTGTATCTCAGGGAAACTGGGAAGATTTGACTAATAAATCAAATCAGATTAAAATGACATATGGAGTCATTATTATAATTTTTTTTTTAAATATAAAATTTTCATGCAAATGTACCCTGGGATTTCATAGAATTGAAAATGAAAATAAAGCGAATGTTAATTTACATATTTTTATTACATCTACATAAAGTTTTAAAGGCGCCATCAAGTTAGTATGTGTGCAAAATGTCACTGGCATATTCCCAAACAGATTATAGTGAGTGTTTTCATCTATAGTGTGGCTTGATGTCTGCATTAATTTTCAAAGGTTTTGTGCCCAAGAGAGTCCTATAGTAATGTAAATTACAAGCACTTCTGTAAAATGACTTTCCTTGCCAATAATTGTTTGATATATTTATTAAAGACCACTGATAGTGGATTTAAAATAAACAAGTTAGACTGGAGTGCTAAGTATATACAGGCTCTATAGGGGCAACATTAGAGCTATTTGTAGGCTTTGATGTATAGTAACAAGTATTTCTCAAATTTCAGCTGCCACACTCCAAAGTGTTCCCTTCACCACATATACAGTATCCACAGTATAATATTAAGAAGTGGAGCGAAATCAAACAATACTAAGCCCCTCTCCCACATGCAACCAAGCTTGTAAAAGGGATAATATTCTCCACTGGATGGTATTCCAATTCATATTTAGCATGAAAAAAATAAATAAAAAATATAATAGCACAGATCTGGATCTGTATGGATTGCTTGCACTCTTTAAATAGTGCTGGTTACCACATACATTTACTAGATCAGCTGGGTATTAAAACACAATTTATTACTAATGTATTACAATATAAAGTATAAAAAAACAACTTAATTCATGAGTACACAAAATATAAAGCAAGTCACTGCTTACTAGACAGGGTGGTGAGTAAAACGCTATGTGTTCCCGTTACTCACAACTGAGCTTTCCCACACTGGAAGATGTCTCCTGTATGAAGGGATCGGTGGAGTTGCTTTGATAAGGTCCGGGTAGCAGGCGAGTAATCAGCAGCTGCTTTTCAGAAATCCACGGCTAAGCCATAGTCCGAATAGTTTTCACAATATGACCATTTGTTTGCAACTCACGCCGTCCATTGACATTCATTGAAACTTCACTCAAGCCAGCTCAAACTTGAAGGGCAATTTCTAAACTGCGACTGTGCCTTCATTTGTAATACTTCAGAGACATACTATGCATCAAAATGTAGGTCTGGGTCTTGTGATTCTCACAATATAAAGCTCTTCGATGTAGGATGTATAGTTTTTAAAATACGACCGTTTGAAGATGGCAACCGCCAAAATACTCTGACCTGTGCCAGGCTGCAGCAGCAAGTGATGTAATAGACAGGGCCTTTTGCACCTGCTAATGTTTTTATAAATGTATGGTTTAATGTAACTGTGCAACAACGTTGCAATTAAATGTGCTATATACATGATAACAGTTACTCCGCCCACTCCAGTTGTAGACTACTGGTGGAGGCAAGAACACTTCACACAATTTCCCAGAAATTGTAGCTTTTCTAGTTACTACTACAATTGATAGCCAATACTCTTTAACCTATTATTAAGGGGGATTCATTTCTGATAAGGTTGAATTGATAAAAGTTTCAATATAAATTAACTCCTATATGATTCCTTAGGGCTAGTTCTAAATACTACCTCTATTTACTTATTAAGTAGTACTTTATATAATTACTTTCTATATTGGCTCTACACATTCCTGGAGATATTTGATATATCTAATTTATCTAATATCTTTCCATTACTTGGGTATTTATGTCATCCTGTCCAGATATGATACATAAATTTACTGTTACATTGTTAAAACCCAGGGAACTTGACACAATCTAACAGTGGTTATATATTTTTGGACATAGACCTTATATAAATTAAACTAGGTCTGAACTCAAACTAAGACTAAGTGATTACCTGTATCCTTTATTTCCACATTCTCTTTTAAAACAAATTAGTCAATAGTTTTGACAATTTTTTCACTTCACATTGGGTTGCACTTTGTTTCTGTACATATGTGTTGGTTTCTCATTATTAATAAAGGTTAATACTTTTGCTATTGCTTTATAATGATTTTAAATTGGAGTTAGTCAGTTAGTCAGTTAGTCAGTAATACTAGGCTCCTTTCCTTTTGCATGGGATCCTCTCCTTATTAGGTCCCTATCCACTAAACTGTTTGTTTTGGGTTAAGCCCATATTAACTCCTTAACCCACTTTTTGAGCGACAGAGTAGGTTTTTCCTAAACCTGTAGTCGCTCATATTGTCTTTCTAATGTTGCAAATTAGATTGTCTGTATTCTTGCCGTCAATGAACAATGAGGGCTCTGGTCTCTATACATTGCAGGGCTTCTTTGCAGGCTGCAATGACAGCCAATAATATCCAGTAAAGATGTCTGGTATCAGGCAGACAATGCTAGTAGTTTAGTCAGACAATATATATTAGAACTGTGCATAGTAAAAAAAAAAAATGGATTTGTCAAACTTTGTTTTGGTGTTGTTGATGTGGTTTTGTTTTGGACATTAAAGAAAAACTATTCAGATGAACCAAAACTGCATGAAAATTGGTCAATCAGTGTTCTGCAAAAGGAAAATACATAGAGTAGTACTGCTGTATCAAACAGTTTATAAAATAATTATAAACTACTCACAAGTAAAGAGCAGTGAAGCCTGCTCTAACTTTGCATGCTCCAAATGAAAGCCAGATGAGGTCAGTTAAAAAGTGCTCTATATTCAAACAGATAAAAATGTAGCAAGCCAAAAGAAAAAATCTTATATCCTATCCCCTTCAAGTGAAGCTTCTATCAGTCCTCCGATCACCTGCAGGATTCAATACTGCTTTGAATGCTTCTGGGAGGTGGGGATCCAGCTTGGTGTGTGACGTGACGTAAGGGCGTGATGACGTGTTTTGTCGTCCGAAGCTCACTTCCTCAGCAACCTGAGGAAGTCAGCATAGGAATAGTGTTAAGGATACCAGGATGCCCAACATAGTGTAATTATTAAAGAACTATAGTAAGTAGTAATAAAAGAAGAGACTATAAACAGTGGTGTAACTCGGGTCACTGTCTAATGGTCCCAGTTGTGTGGAACAGGTGGTGTTGCTGAAATTTGAGGCTTGATTAGAAGTTTCAATGCATGGATAAATTGTGTTGCCTCCATCATAGAGGACAGGCACAATATTGAAAGATCCCAGACAAGGACCTCGGTGCTGACCACCGATATTCTAATCCTGATTCCCGAAGTTGGCGAGTTACTGGACCTAAAGATCTCCATTATAGTGTGGTTCTGTTAAAATCCTGGAAAGAACTGAGATGTGAGGATTCAAAGGCATATGGTATCTTGCCCTATTATCTTTTTAAGTTAATTCATCTTTGGTTTTTTGAGACAAGGCTGTCAGCACGTTAATGCAATGTTTCAGGAAGACTGATAACACAAATAAAATGCTATATATAGTGATTATCATGCTGTGCAGGAGTGAAGCCCTTGCCTTTTTTTCAAGTTGCCACTTTTGGAAGGACTTGGGTTAACCCCATTAACAGCTGAATCACTGTTTGGTGCCATATCAAGATGTGCGCAAATAATTAAAATAGCTTGGTTGCCAGAAAGCCTTTCAGGTTTGCAATATAATGATTTAAAATGCAAATATGCTAGTATGGGGATAGAGAAAGGACATTTTGGGTTGATTGCTTAAATTTGTCCATTGTTCCATGGAGCAAAGAACAATGGATTTTTTTCAAATACCCAACAGATATTTGCAGACATGTCTTAAAAAACAATGCTCCATCTTTTTTATATTTTTCAGGATTTCTGTGGTGTAAAGTATAGGTTATATGTTTTTTTTTAGGTTATATGCACGAGATATAT
This sequence comes from Pelobates fuscus, assembly GCF_036172605.1. NCBI lineage: Eukaryota > Metazoa > Chordata > Amphibia > Anura > Pelobatidae > Pelobates > Pelobates fuscus. Next base: position 136,918,166 of record NC_086321.1, read on the forward strand.
TCTTTTGTTTTCCAGATGTCTTATATGAGATGCAATGTTTAATAAAAAATAAATAAAATAATTGAAACAGTTGCAATTTACAGTGTAAAATAAAACACAAAAAAATCTTATTTAAATCATTCCAAATGAATGTTTGACTTTTAATTACTTAATGCCACACTTTATGAACAATTTCCCCAATATGACTGAACATTTTTTTTCTCAAATATTTTAAAGTTCTTGAAAACAATAACGCCGATATTATTATTTAAGCGAATATTTCCTAAAGAAACAATGAATCAGCAGGTAGATTTACAGGGGTCAGAGCTTCCAGTAAAACTGATCAGACGCCATCTCTAACAGCTCCTCAAAAATTACTCAGTTCCAACTCTTAGTGTTATGATGGACCCCACTAAACTTCTGACTATATTAGACATTTTAAGATATTCTTAACATATTATTTTCCTTTGAAGGGATGTGCTTCCTCATTGTATTGTTTAATATAATATAATATAATATAATATAATATAATATATATATATTTTGTGTCCATACTTTGTTACTTATCAGTTAGTTCTTATATCTGGAATCAAAATTGAAGATTATGTTAGCTTTAGTGTAATAATAAGCTTCGTTTTAATAATGACAGGAGGCAAATATTTTGCTTAATCTTTCTTTACTAACTCCATATAGCAGCAAAAAAAAAAAGTGATGAAAATGGAGAACCAATCAAACACAAGCAATGTATATAAGAGGAGTGTATAAATGAGTCACTTGCTCTTTAACGACAAAATCACAAGTCCATAAATCCACTTGAAACTGTTGATGTATGATGTGCTTTAACCTCAAACAGTGAACATCAGGACCAGTATGCCAGTAATAGGGTGGTTGGCGATCTACCTGCAGTATCCAATTAAGCTGAAAGAGAGTTTAAACTGTTTTAGATTGCATGAAGCATGTGTCCTGACTGTCCTGCACTGGGAGTTAACATTATACCCAAGAAATCCACCCCCACTAATCTGGCTAGCTGAATATAAAACAAGTCCCACTCCCAATCGAACCAGACCTGAATGAACAGGGCAATGAAACATAACAACTGAACAAATTTAAGAGGCAGCCACATAAACAGGCAAACACAAATAGGTAGAAATATAGGGAGGGAGATCAGGGGCATATTAGCCGCGAGGCAAACAAGGCATTTGCCTTGGGCGGCATTTTCCAGGGGGCGGCAAAAAACGCCGCCCCCAAATGCCCAGGGCAAATGCCTTGTTAGCCTTGCGGCTAACTGACAAGCCCTCTGGGCGATCTGCTGGCCGGCGGCTGGCGAGGGAGCACTTCCTCTGAGCTGTCTGCTCAGCTCCCTCGCGCGCCGCAGAGTGAGGCTGGGAGCCGAAATATGACGTCATATTCTGGCTCCGCCTCCCAGCCTCACTGTGGGTCGCGCGAGGGAGCTGAGCAGACAGCTCAGAGGAAGTGCTCCCTCGCCAGCCGCCGGCCAGCGCCGCCCAGCAGCCACTGGACCACCAGGGAGAGAGGGAACCCCCTCCACCCCCCAGCATTCCCAAAGGTAAGGAGGCTGGGGGGGGGGGTTAAATAAAAAAAATAAAAGTGAGTGTGTGTGTGTGTGTGTGTGTGTCTGTTTGTGTGTGTGTGTATGTCTGTTAGTGTGTCTGTTATTGTGTGTGTGTATGTCTGTTAGTGTGTGTCTGTTATTGTGTGTGTGTATGTCTGTTAGTGTGTGTGTGTGTGTGTATGTCAGTGTGTGTGTGTATGTCTGTTAGTGTGTGTGTGTGTGTGTGTCTGCGTATGTATGTTATTGTGTCTGTATATGTCTGTTATTGTGTCTGTGTATGTCTGTTAGTGTGTGTGTATGTCTGTTAGTGTGTGTGTGTGTGTCTGTTAGTGTGTGTGTGTCTGTATGTCTGTTAGTGTGTGTGTGTGTGTCTGTATGTCTTAGTGTGTGTGTTTGTCTGACTGTGTGTGTGTCTGTTAGTGTGAGTGTGTGTGTATCTGCTAGTAAGTGTCTGTTAGTGAGTGTGTCCGTTAGTGTGTGTGTGTTTCTGTTAGCTAGTGTATGCGTACCTGTCAGTGAATATGTGTGTGTGTATTTAGAAGGCAGGGTGGGGGAAGGGTTGGGTGGGGGTGGCGCGGGTGGGAGGGGGGCGCCTGAGTTTTGTCCTGCCTAGGGCAGCACAAAACCAGGATACACCACTGAGGGAGATAGAGAAGAAGTAAGAGAATGTAGGGTGACGGGGAATATTTGCCTCCTGTCATTATTAAAATTAAGATTATTAGTACACTAAAGCTAACATAATCTTCAATTTTACCACATGACAGGAGGCTTCATATTTTGCTATTTCAAGGCTGAGAGAGAAGAGAGAAAAGCAGGGTTTGTGGCAGGACGAAAATAGAATGTCCTTATTTGTAGATTTGCGTGACCAGGGCCGGACTGGGGAAAAAATTCGGCCCGGGCATTTTTTATTCACAGCGGCCCACTGAAAAAGGGTCGGAGCCAAATAGGGTGTGTTTTGTCATCCCCAATGACAAGCACGCCCTATCTCAAAATGAGCATGTTGGTTCAATGCTTTTCCAGGGCATGAGAAAAGGGCCCTGTATTTGTTCTGCACAGCGCAAGCGAATTTAATAACATGCTTGCGTTATGTTTGCTACAAACTTGTCTCAGGGGTTTCCATAATTGGGATACTCACTGTATCCCATTTATGGAGACACTATGTGTTTTCTTACATGGAATCTAGTGTGTGCATATGGGATCCAGAGTGTGTATGTCAGAAATGTAGTGTATGTGTAGGTAGTGCAGCGTCTGTATGTAGGGGATCTAGTGTATGTTTGAAGGACTCAGGAGTGTGTATAGGAGATCTAGTGTGTGTGTGTGTATAGCATATTCAGAGTGTATATACAGATCTAGTGTTTGTATATCTGTAGATGATCCAGAGTTGGGTAAGCAATCTAGTGTTTGTCTGGAACATAATATGTTTAGGGGTGCAGTATGTGTGTGAGGGGTTCTGTAGTATATATACATATATGTTTGGAAGTATTGTGTGTGTATGAGTGGTGCAGCGTGTTTGGGGGTTGCTGTGTGTAGTGTGTGTGTGTGAAGGCTGTAGTGTGCATTTGTGAGGAGTATAGTGTGTGAGTGTGTGAGGTGTGCAGTATGTGTTAGGATGCTGTGTGAGGGTGCTGTGTGTGTTAGGGTGCTGTGTGTGTCAGGGTGCTGTGTGTGTCAGGGTGCTGTGTGTGTCAGGGTGCTGTGTGTGTGTCAGGGTGCTGTGTGTGTCAGGGTGCTGTGCAAGGGTGATGTGTGTGTGTGTGTGTGTGTGTTAGGGTGCTGTGTGAATGAGGGTGATGAGTGTGTTAGGGTGATGTATGTGTTAGGGTGCTGTATGTGTTAGGAAGATGTGTGAGTGAGAGTGCTGTGTGTGTTAGGGTGATGTGTGTGTGTGTTAGGGTGCTGTGTGAGGGTGATGTGTGTGTTAGGGTGCTGTGTGAGGGTGATGTGTGTGTTAGGGTGCTGTGTGAGGGTGATGTGTGTGTCAGGGTGCTGTGTGAGGGTGATGTGTGTGTTATGTTAGGTAATTCCACTGAACACTGGATGTTAAATAAATAAGTATAGCAGATATTTCTGTTAAGTGGGATGCTTTATAAATAGTAAAAAAGTATTGGTGAAAGTTTGTTATTGCTGGCTGTATATTTAGTTCTAAAAATGGCATTAGGTTTGGAAAGGGGCAGGATGGGGGCTTCCTATGCTATAGGGAACAGAATCAAAACACAGGAATAATTCTATTAACACTTGTCTGTGTCACAGGTAGGGGCAAAGTGACAAAAAAAAAATACATTATACCCCTCTCCCCCCCCCCCCCCCTTTCTTACCTGTAGTCTGGAAGGGTGGGGATCCTGCTACTGACATCCATCCCTGGTGGTCCTCGTGGTAAGTGAACTCTAGCCTGTGAGGCTAGAGTTCAATCTCGCGAGACCCGGATGGTTGCCATGGCAACCGTCCGGATCTCGCGAGAGAAACCCGGCGGAGCTGCAAGTTAGAGCTCCGCCGAGTCCTCCTCCCAGGCTGACTGTCTCCCTCCCTCTCTCCCCGCCGGCGGCTGCGTGTAACAGCATGTGGGCCGGTGAGGGAGATCTTTGATCTCCCCACCGGCCCGCCATGGAAAACAGCGGGGCCGGCGCTCGCATAGTGCCGGCCCTGCATAGACCAGCAGGGGAGATCCTGTGACTTCCCCTGCCAGCCTCGGCCCCTGGCCACCGCGGCCCACCGGGCATTTGCCCGGTTTGCCCGATGGCCAGTCCGGGCCTGTGCGTGACCAATCTACCGCACGCAGAATATTGTGGAGCGACGTGCCTGCCACCAGCGCCAAGGAAGCCGCCGCTTTGCGTACCGAAAGAGCTATGAAGTTCGGATCTATACCCGCAAGGGATAGTAACCAATGGATCCATCTGGTCAGTGTCATGACTGAAACCGTATTATGAGGTCAAATGTATGAGATGAAAGGTTATTTTCGGCTTGAAAACCTTGCTGTTCCTGGTCGGTCCTCCAGCGGCCCTTAGTCGCGATTCTATGGAACTATTTTGGGCATAACTATGACTTCCATAATATTTCTGAAACCCTGATCTGATCGGGGTGTTTTGGGGATATGTTGTTCACCCAGATCAGGGCTAACAGGGGATGTGGGGCATATGTTGTGTTTTGGGGTACTTATGGGACTTTATAAAAAAAAAAAAATAATTCTGCCTGGGGATAATTAAGTTAATGCGTTATTGGCATTAATAATCTCCCAGGCAGAGGGGAGGGATTCTGTATATTGTTGGGGAGTGTCTCACTGTATAACTCTTCTTGTTAACTTTGTGTCCCTGTGCCCAACAAGGTCCACGTGGTTGTCCCCTTTATTGATAAACTTGCATAAAAGGTCAGTGGGGCTCCATTAAAATTGCATTCCTGCTTACCCTCAACATAGAGTCTCATCTCATGTGTGGGGAAAATGGCTGTATCTACCATGGGGATTGCTATGTCACTATACTCCGCTGGGATTATAATCACTAGCTCTTTTAAGAGCTGTTCCTGCTGCGCTCTCTGGAGTAGGAGAGGTTCACCCACTGGAAGCTGGATCCTGGCCTTGGGTCCAGGATGGGTGGAGGATGGCGAGTTCCCCAGCCAAGCTGTAACACTGGACGTGGGGAGTGCAGTGCTTATGGTGTCTGGTGGAGTGCTTGGAGCCCTCGGTGAGCACTAGGAGCATTGACTGACGTTGGCACCCGGTCAGGGTGCCAGACGGTCCATCACAGATACTAAGCAGAGGAGAAAGGTAAATTTTGCCGTAAGTTGGCATAGTGATAGCCTGTCATTGGGGGGCCAATCTCATAAAAATCGGAGGATGATACCGACGTCCCATAGCCGTGCATATTTGGGTCCCAGAGGACACCTTAGTCGCATGCCATTAAAAGGAGACAGCAAGTCAGTGGATCTTGACCCACAGGAGACCCATGTAGGGGAACGTGAGCAATGATATGGCAGATCGTACCACGTTGATCGAGCGGTATGATTTCCCCGAAGAGAAAAGAGAAAATTCAGAATAGCAGGAACAGGGGCAGTAAATGGATCAAAGTCCCGTCCCACACACCAATCGGACCACGATTGTAGAAAGGTAGCATCTCCTCGTTCTTAAAGCCCATGGGTCCCATAGGAGGTCCTTCGCATCTTGCGATAATTCTCTGATGCACCAGGAACCCAGGAAAGCATCCAGGCCTCCAGCTGGAGCCGACCGTCCATGAGAAGTGGATGCAATAGCCCCATTGGGTTTTTGAGAGTTGTCGGGTCCGACGGTAGGAGGAGGTTTCAATTCATGACAACACCAGAAGTTCCAGGAACCAAGGCTGGCCATGCCACAGGGGTCTTATGAATGTCAGTACCACCCCCTGGAGGCCCCCTGTTTCAGCCACGTCTGCAAGAAGGCGTCCACCGCGGTGCTCTCCAGATCTGGTAGCAAACTGAAGAAGTCCTGTGTCTGGCGGTTGTTGCATGAAGTGCATAGGTCAGGGTAAAATGGACCCATCTGTTCATCTAGCGAAGCAAAGATCCCTGGATCCAGTTGCCGGTTGCTGCTGTCTCGCCAGTGGCGTGAGAACCAATCCGCCATGAGGTTCGATTCCCCTGGTAGATGTTCCACCAGGAGTGTGATCTTGCGGGGCAGGCAGTAATCGAAGATCTCCTTAGTTAGTTTCACTAGTGATCGTGAGTGGGTGCCTCCGAAATGGTTGATATATCTTACTGCGGAGACATTGTCCATCCGAAGTAGAAATGACCCTGCCAGAAGTTCTAGGCAGTTGATGTGCATGGAGAGTTTTTCGGAGGTCCAGATGCCCTCCATGATGATAGTGCCGTCCGTAGTCCCCCAGCCCATTCATCTGGCGTCCGATTCCAATACAAAGTCTACTTGTTGCCAAATATGTCTCAACCGTTCCAGGCCTTCATGCAGTTCAACCACCACAGGAGTTCTGCCCAAACCTTGTCCGACATAGGGACTGGTTGGTCGTATGTCAGGATTCCGGTATAAAAAACATGCTTTGAGGCGCTGCATAGCTCTGTAATGGAGGGGACCCGGGAATATCGCCTAAATGGAGGAGGATAGAAGGCCTACAATCTGTGCAAGGAGGCCAAGTGGTAAGGATGGCATGCGGTATACCTTGAGGCCACCTTTGCCGCTGGGAAATGAAGCGTGCAAGATCTGGAATCTATTTCAAATCCCAGGTATTAGACCGTTTGTGAGGGATCCAGCACTGATTTGACATGGTTGACCATGAAACCCAGCAATTCCAGGAGGTGAACCATGTAGGGGGTGTGATTTCGTAGCGCTCATCTGTCCTCGTCGAAGAAGAGGATGTCATCCAAGTACAGTTGCAAGAAAAAGTATGTGAACCCTTTTGAATGATATGGATTAATGCACAAATTGGTCATAAAATGTGATCTGATCATCATCTAAGTCACAACAAAAGACAATCACAGTCTGCTTAAACTAATAACACACAAAGAATGAAATGTTGCCATGTTTTTATTGAACACACCATGTAAACATTCACAGTGCAGGTGGAAAAACTATGTGAACCCCTAGACTAATGACATCTCCAAGAGCTAATTGGAGTCCAATCAATGAGATGAGATTGGAGGTGTTGGTTACAGCTGCCCTGCCCTATAAAAAACACACACCAGTTCTGGGTTTGCTTTTCACAAGAAGCATTGCCTGATGTGAATGATGCCTCGCACAAAAGAGCTCTCAGAAGACCTACGATTAAGAATTGTTGACTTGCATAAAGCTGGAAAGGGTTATAAAAGTATCTCCAAAAGCCTTGCTGTTCATCAGTCCACGGTAAGACAAATTGTCTATAAATGGAGAAAGTTCAGCACTGCTGCTACTCTCCCTAGGAGTGGCTGTCCTGTAAAGATGACTGCAAGAGCACAGCGCAGACTGCTCAATGTGGTGAAGAAGAATCCTAGAGTGTCAGCTAAAGACTTACAAAAATCACTGACAAATGCTAACATCCCTGTTAGCGAATCTACAATACGTAAAACACTAAACAAGAATGGATTTCATGGGAGGATACCACAGAGGAAGCCACTGCTGTCCAAACAAAACATTGCTGCATGTTTACAGTTTGCACAAGAGCACCTGGATGTTCCACAGCAGTACTGGCAAAATATTCTGTGGACAGATGAAACCAAAGTTGAGTTGTTTAGAAGAAACACACAAAACTATGTGTGGTGAAAAAGAGGCACAGCACACCAACATCAAAACCCAACTGTGAAGTATGGTGGTGGGGGCATCATGGTTTGGGGCTGGTTTGGGGCTGCTTTGCTGCGTCAGGGCCTGGACGGATTGCTATCAACAGAAGATGGGTGTTGCAACAGGACAATGACCCAAAGCATAGAAGTAAATCAACAACAGAATGGCTTAAACAGAAGAAAATACGCCTTCTGAAGTGGCCAAGTCAGAGTCCTGACCTCAACCCGATTGAGATGCTGTGCATGACCTCAAGAAAGCGATTCACACAAGACATCCCAAGAATATTGCTGAACTGAATCAGTTCTGTAAAGAGGAATGGTTAAGAATTACTCCTGACCGCTGTGCACGTCTGATCTGCAACTACAGGAAAAGTTTGGTTGAAGTTGTTGCTGCCAAAGGAGGTTCAACCAGTTATTAAATCCAAGGGTTCACATACTTTTTCCACCTGCACTGTGAATGTTTACATGGTGTGTTCAATAAAAACATGGCAACATTTCATTCTTTGTGTGTTATTAGTTTAAGCAGACTGTGATTGTCTATTGTTGTGACTTAGATGATGATCAGATCACATTTGATTACCAATTTGTGCAGAAATCCATATCATTCCAAATGATTCACATACTTTTTCTTGCAACTGTATATGAAGCATTGTACTACCTGGGTCTTAAGGTGCACCACGGGCTTTAGTAGCTTTGTGAAGCACCAAGGTGCCAAGCTGAGTCCGAAGGGGAGGCAAGTAAACTGCTATGCCGTCCTGTGCCAGAGGAAACGTAGAAAGGGACGGCTCTGATTGTGAATAGGGATTGTGAGGTAGGCGTCTTTTCGGTCCAGCTGCGTAAACAAGTCTCTGTCCTGATGTAGAGCTTAATGGAGGTGAATGCTTTCCATCTTGAAGTGCCTGTATATGACGTGGGCGTTTAGATGTCTTGGAGTGATAACCGTACAGAATTATCCAGTCTTTTTACTGACCAGGAAGATGTCGCTGAAGAATCCGCCAGAATTCAGGGCTGTCTGAATGGCGCCTTTGGACCATAGATGCCGAGTCGACCAGTCGGGCATCTGCCCCTGCCATCCAGAATGGGGACAGTGGGTGCGATTGGATGTGGACGTCCTTGAATTTTATTTGGTAGCCACGTACCATCTGCAGGATACAGGCTTCCGCAGAGAGACCTGCCCAGCTATGGGAAAAATGAGAAATACGGCCTGCGATCTAAACAGTAGTTACAGAAGAGAAAAAACTGGGAACTTACTGGTGGTGAATCTTGTCCTGGAGCGTCCTCTGCCTCCGCGGGCATGGTCTGAGCCTCTGTTGGCGGTTTCCCATCTGTGGGTAGAAAGGTTGCGTCCGGGTTGTACGGGGGTCTGAAGGCCAGAATCGGCCTGTGGCACGACCCCGTTGCCGACCAGCCCTGCCAAAAACACCTCTGCTATGAGTTCTGCAGAAGACTTTCCGCATGGACGTTTGAGCCTTATTAAGTGATGTGAATCAGTAAGGGTCTGTGACTCTTCCATGTTGGCTTAATGTGGGGCTCACCTAGTGACACCAAGTGTGAAGGCAGAGTGGAATTGGCACTGAGGCCTAGGGACCAGGGGAGTGGGTATGTCTGTTTCAGCAACTGTGTCCGATAGAAGGACAGATGGAGAAGACTGTAGTGTGTTACTGGGGCTCACCCAGGTAGTCAGGAACCTGCATGGACAGGTCCTGTTCGGCAGCACAGAAACAGGGGTTTACCCCAACCACTATGAGGGCTAAACCCACCAATCACTGACCCCCAAGTGCAGAGCACTAACCTGTTGCCTGATCCCAAAGTATAAACCACAGTAAGGAGCAATAGGAGCAGTAGAGGCTTGATATAGCAGGAGCAAAACGGACCCACAATAGTAAAAGCAGTAAAAAATCGCATAAACCTAAAATGGCCGCTGGTATGCCCACCCACGGCAAAACGCAGGAACCATCAATTGTTCGTTATATCAATTATATCCTCCCAGTTGTTCAAGGGGAATTTTGTGCGAAAAAACGTGCGAACAAAGCGCACACGAAACAAACGTATGTTCGTTCGCAAACGCTTTTAACCTAAGTGTTCGTATGAGAATGGACTCACCTTCCTAAAACGATTGCATGGAACAAGCCGAACACAGAGCATTCGGGTTCGTAAAAGCAAACGTCCAGAGATGAACGCCTGTATATCAATTGTTCGTGCGAGAGTTAGGCGATCGGCTTGCGAATGTTCGCCAAAGAGAACGTTTACGAGATAAGACCAGTTCGTCAAAAGTTGCCAAATGAGGTCCAGTTCTCAAGCGGGCTGGCGGTGACCCGCCGTGAAGGCGGAGTAAAGGGGGTTAGGCAGGCGCAAGGAGAGCATGGGGTCCTCTAAGGAGAGATGGAGAAGAAACCCCCAAAGTCCCCAAAAGCTTAAGGGAACACACAAACATATAAACGTAAAATAAACATAGCAGACAATTAAAGCAATAAACCACATTCAGGGTAGGGTCCCAGGTAGGGTCCCTGAAAAAACAGTAAAGCAAAGTGGTACTTTATTAGATAGAGACCACCTCAGGTGGTAGAGACATGAAATAAGTAAATAAATCTGAGAAAAGGAAAATTCTGAAGCAAAAAGTATGATAAGAGAAAGACGGAGAGAGAAGAACCAAAACTCTGTACTTAACTTGTGTTAGAGCAGCAAAGAAAGAGGAAGTGACTCAGTTATACACGCCTCTTATATACATTGCTTGTGTTTGATTGGTTCTCAGTTTTCATCAGTCAATGTCTTGTTTTAGTTGCTTTTTCAATCCTTTTAATTTATTTTTCTTTCCTCTCTTCCTTTCTATTTTAACATTTTCTGCCGTTTGAGAAAATAACGGTTGCCATATTACATTTTTTTTACGGACTTTTGTAATGCCAAACATCTGGATTCTTATGATGTAACTTGTGCTATAAACAATAAATGTAAAAAAAAAATAATAAAAGCTTGTTTTCTTCATGTTTATCTTAAAGCTGTAGATAAATCCCTAACCTTCTATTCTTATGTGCAAATGTTCTATTTATGGATATCAAATTATGAAGGTAACTGTTAATAGTGCCTTAATTTACTATCCTTAAATATGGCAATTCCACATAAGAGTACCAATTAGAAAGCTTCTGTGTTTAGTAGAGAGCTTTCTAATTTGTTGTCCTCAAAATGTCAATGCCAGAGCGTACCATATCAGGGAGATATTTACTAAGCAGCTCCTTAATTGGGTACCCTAAATTATAATAATCCAACATTGGGTACAAAACTAGAAAGCTGGTGTATTTAGTAGATATCTCCCTAATTTGGCAGCCTTAAAATAGTAAACCCACATCAGGGAGCTATCTACTAAACAGCTGAAAGACCACAACTAAGAAAAGCCTGTTTCATCATTTTGCTTTTTCAGTTGCTTAGCAGATAGCAACTAATAGCAACCATAATTTGGTAGTCCATAAGTTTTTCTATGCCAGTAAAGTAAAGGGCCTTGATCCACAATAGTCATCTTTACCATAGTCTGAGTCAGAGTCAACTGAGCTGACATAGGTGTATTTGTGGTTTGTTGCTTTTGTTTTAAGGTGTTAGCTGTTCCCACTTCTGTTTCCCTGTGCATAGTATAGTTGCTTAGTCCATAGGATAGTTTTTGTAATTTAAAAGATTTTTAACATTTGTCCTAAGGGATACTAATTTTAAACAAACTTGCATCAGGTAGGGAATGTTCAAGCTTCTTATGCTCAACCATTGTTTTGATTCTTTCTTTAAATTAGTTGTGATCCCAATTTAACGAGCTCACCCCTTATAACATTTTGTACAAATGGTGAAGTGCCTGGAGTTTGATTAAGCTGTACGTATTTTGCACGAGGTGTGTAGAAATAGCGTCCTTAGCTTGTTTGTTGTTTGTCTTGTATGATATTAGGGTTGAGTTTCAATTGACAGCTTTTAGTGGGTAATCTCAGAATATGAACATTAATTGATATCAGGTCATTGTCCAACTACATTATATAAGCAGATAAGATTAAATGTAAGTACCTATGTGTAATTAACAAACATTTTGATTCTAGAGTATGTAGAGAAAGGCAAGAAAAAGTGTAATCCTTAGTTTGAGGATTCACCAGGAGTCCACTAATTAATCAGCAATTCTTATATTTATTAAACCCAAGGTGCTCCAATGATAGGTTACCTCCATTCACTTACTGATGACTTGCCAACAATGGTAATTATACATCAGTGGTGCTTAGGGGATTGGATATTCATGATTGAACAGAAGATGAAGTGCATCATTTAGGGTTCCATGATAGGTGTGGGCATAAGGGAGGATAACATTATTTGATTGTTAGCGCTGCAAGGGGACAAATAATCGGGATTTTTAAAATATGGGGCTGCATTTTTTTATTTTTATACTTCTTTATTTTTGTTGTGCTTAAGAATAAAACTTATTTTGCATATTATACACTGGAGAGATTGCAATAAGATGACTTGTCAAGGCAAAGTAAGTGTATATGTACATCAGCACATTTTTGAGAAAAAGAAAGTGAGCAAACCATAGTGCAGAATGACAGTTAGTATTCAGGCTACATACACTAAAATTGAGTTTTTATAGTAGACAATAATAAAACTAAGATATGCAATGTTGATTTACTTGTCAGAGTGATTCCTTTAAGAAGCCCCCATAGTGGTGAGATTGGAGAGGTCAAGTGGAGTACGCAAGTCAAGAGTACACAAACTGCTTAAGGTAAGTAGACAGAACAATAATATGCATGAGACAGAAAGTTAGCTGCATTAATTCAGGCAAGTGGTGAGGTGGAATTTTGCCAGGAACTCAGCGTGCTACTCCGCTTATGCCCTTCATGGGCAGGACACAGTACCCCAAGATTATGTGGGTCTTCAGGTATTGTGCCAAAGGCGTTTGCATTCAGCCCAGTGTTAGCAGTCGACTTCCACATTTCAACTTGTCCCGCTTTGACATCCTCTCGCCAGCCCCATGAGTGCTCAGCAACAGTTTGCGTGTCTTTTTCTTCAAGGCCCACCTCTGTTGCACTTCTGGAGTCACGGGAGTTGATGGTCGGCATTCACTATGCTGATTTGGAGAAGCAGGTAGTTACAGCTTGACGCTCAGTGATTAGCCAAAAAGCTGTAAATATAGTATCAATTCGACTAATAAAAGAGGCTATCCCTCCGGTGTGAGCCGGATGTCTCCCGGGATCTGATTTTTTTTTTAAAGTTTAAAACTTTATGAGCCATCTGCACAGGCTTTACTATAGGCCACATTTTGACTCACTAGAAGCCAGCATAGCAAACCCTGGATATTGATAATAGTGCGAACAATGCTTGGATTTTGCACACAGAATAGTCTACAATTTCCATACATCTTACACTTTCATACCTACTGTGTGTCTAAAAGTTATTTTTCTATCCTTTTTCTTAACCATCTAGAGTGTTTTAAAAGTCAAATGTAGCCTTTTATCATTTTTCTGAACCATCTAGTAAGATAACACAAAATGTAACATAATTACTTACAATTTTATAACATGACAGGAGGCTTCGTATTTGCTTAAGTCTCTCTTTACTAGAACTCCACAGCAGCACAGAAATAACCAAAAAAGTTAGGTACTATAAAACTCCCCTACCCATGCATCATTTCCTCTTTCTTTGCTGCTCTGCAGTCAGTACAGGTCAGAGTACGCCTGCCTCTGGCTTATAATTGGTGGCTTTGGGGTTTAGTTATGACTTATTTATGATTTATATTACATTTAGTTATCATATTATATTTTTATTTTATATATTATATACATTATATTTAGTTACCATATTATATATATGTATTTATTTTATATATTATTTGCATTATATTATTATCATATTATATACATTATATTTAGTTACCATATTATATATATATATATATATATTTATTGTATATATTATTTGCATTATATTATCATATTATATACATTATATTTAGTTACCATATTATATATGTGTATTTGTTTTTATATATTATTTACATTATATTTAGTTATCAGATTATATATTTATTTTATATACTTTATACTTTCTATATATATTTTTTTTGTATACTTTATACTTTTTATATATATTTATTTGGGATTCATGTCCTTTGGACTCTTTTTGGCTTCCCCTGTTACTTTGGGGATGTTTTTCTTTGGTGGGGGTTTATGGGGGATACTGGGGATACATCCAGTTTGCTCCGCTTTGTGTTTCGCCCCCCTCCTCCCCCCCTACCCCTCTTTCCAGCGCCCTTCGCGGGCTGTGGGCTGCGGGTGCGTTTTTTACTCGGGGGGGGGGGGGGGGGGGGCAGGAGACTAGCCATGTGGCTGCCTCCTCTGATTCCCCGAGCTCCAGTGTGTGCCTGCCGGCGCCCGGGGTTACTCGCTGTCAGACACGAGTACCCAGCGGCCGGGCCACTCACACACGTGTCCACCTCGGACGGCTCCCTCTAAAGCCGCGAGGCTCCTTGTTACAGAAACACATGGATCAAGTGCCCATATTCCTTTGTTGGATTTGACATGATGTCTAGGAGATGTGAAGATTTTTTGTTGCGCAATTAACCAAAGTGCTCTTAGGTTGCAATCAATGTGCTTCACTGTATATGTGCCTGATTCATCCCTGGAGTCAGAGCCAAGACTTCTCTAGTAAGATAGTAACTGTCCATGGTCAAATCTAAAAAGCTAAGCAGACCTGACTCTGGCTCAAACTGGTATGAGAGACCAGTCTATGCTGACACCAATTCAATTCAGCTGGTATGCTGATGATACATGATATTGATGAAATCTCAAACAGGGATGCAGGTTCATGTGCATAACCCATGCACAGTTAAAATATGAGTTGCTCTGTATATCATGATTTAATGGACATTATAGTCATTTTTCAGCTTATATACCACTATTTTGCCTGCTGGGCATTTAGGGACTGCTAGTCCCAGTTCAGGTGTATTAACACAGTATTGTGCTGTCTAAAGGGTTGGCGTCTGGGGGTCCTACCTCTCAGGATACCCTGAAGATTTACAGATAATTAGGGGACTCTACCCAAACACAGGGGTCCCTTATTACTCGTTCAAACGCAACCCAGGATTGGCCTGCTCTGCCTGTGCCCCTTTGATTGGCCTGCTATGTCTGTGCCCCATTGATTGGCCTGCTATGTCTGTGCCCCATTGATTGGCCTGCTATGTCTGTGGCCCATTAATTGGCCAGCTATGTCTGTGCCCCATTTATTGGCCAGCTACGTCTGTGCCCCATTGATTGGCCAGCTATGTCTTTTTTCATAAGTAGCTTTGGGATCTATGCATTAATTTTGGTTCCTACATTGGGTACCTACATGTTTGTTCACAGTACATTTCATTGGCTAATCAACCTGTTCGATTCTGTTTTTCTCTCGCTTCAGTTTACAGTCCAGCAACGCTATCTGGTTCGGCAGCTCTTTTCGGATGGTGGACATTGTTGTATTCATTGTATCTAGGACTTTGTTTCTTCCCATTATATTTTCTGCCTGTTCTGTTTTTTGCAGCTTGAAAGAGGAAATGATGCATGGGGAGGGGAGTTTCATAGTACCTAACTTTTTTCTGATTGGTTGTTTTCTGTGCTGCTGTGGAGTTCTAGTAAAGAGAGACTTAAGCAAATACTCGCCTCCTGTCATTAATAAAATTAAGATTATAGGTACACTAAAGCTAGCATAATCTACAATTTGCACTCAATCAACAATGGATTAAAATAAATAAAACCTATATATTTTTTTCTCTATTATGTATCTGACTTTACTTTTTAGCTGTCTCTAAACTGTATAGACCAGGGATATGCAACCTTCGGCAACCCATATGTTGTGGACTACAACTACCATGATGCTTTGCCAGCATTATGGCTGTAAGAGCATTATGGGAGATGTAGTCCAAAACATCTGGAGTGCCGAAGCTTGCTTACCCCTGGAATAGACATTTATTATTGTTTATCACAAGCTAGTTATGCATCATGTACAAAACAAATACATAGTAGCAAAGAGGTTAAAGATTGCTATCGTAATAACCAACATATGAATGTAGGTGCCTTTCCTTTTGTTCAGATGGCTACACATCACATTATATGGTGCATTGGTTTAATACTTTACCCTTTGTAAAATTAAGGACACATGGATACATTATATTGGCCATAAAGTGCAAAGAAATTCCTCTTCCCATTTGCTGATATTTTCTTCTGACAACTCTGCTTAGTAAAACCTTCATGTTGATTTGACGCAGATGTAATTTATCGAACACTTTGTAAAACGTTATTGTTCTCTAGAAAGGGTGCATTAACTATTCTGTCCTTTCTGGCTGATGACTTTAGTTGTGCCTGGAAAACCTCGAGATTACTGTGAAGTGCATTTAATCTTTTAAAACAAATATCCCTTTTCAAACAAATGTACTAGTCAATTTCATCATTGTGTTTTACAAATTACTGCACTTAAGGCTTTTAAATGTTTGCAGAAAAAATAATCTCAGCATGAATGTCCCTTGCGCCAAATTCCAAATGAATGCTTTCATACGTTGACAACGAATGGTATGAAAAATACCTAAAATATTCAAATATAACAATCAATGAGAAATAACTGAACAAATTAGCCCATAAAATTGATATTTATGGTTCTCCTGGGAACATAAATAGTGGTCACCTTTTGGATCAGAATTTTGAGCCATGTTGCAGCAGTGCCACTTATTTATTATGCCAAAGAAAAGCCTGTTCTTATATTTTCTCCTAGAGAGCTAACTAATAGTTGATGGGACTAATAGATATATGGAGACAATCAACTCCTGAGCCTGGCAATTTCACACTCAACTCTAATAAGAGATACTCCAAGTTTTGAGTACCAGGTTAGGTTGTGAAAGTTTGGGGCAACTATTCTACAAGTTGGCATAACCCGGGCATGTCTTTTCAAGACATGGTGTAGCTTATTAGGATGACCCCCCATAAATCAGCAGGTTTATTTTTTAACAAGTTGCTTAGTGCTTTGCTGATTTGAGTTTCCACTGACTTCAGCTGGTAAAAAGAATAAAGCAAATCGAACAAAGCCGGTTCTTGACAAGTTCAGATGTAGAGATGAAAAAAAAAATGAAAAACTATACCAAGCACAAAGTTATTATACTCCCAAGCCAAACATCTTAATATCCACATAAAGCAGAGAAAGCGGAACAGCATATATTACACAGAATAATATTTACCCTTTAAGAACCAATTGTATTACTACAATTACTATCACTTAAAACTGAAACGGGGGTGCTAGTTAATGAAGACCAGGAAAAGGCAGGAATTTTAAATAACTATTTCTCCTCCGTATATATTAAGGAAGAACCCATGGCAATAGTTGTGCGAATGATTGCTAAAAACATGCAGAATAATTGTAATTGGTTAACTCAAGACAAGGTGCTGCAGCAACTAAAGAAAGTTAATATAAACAAAGCTCCAGGGCCTGACGGTATCCATCCACGAGTACTTAAGGAACTAAGTGTAGAATTAAGTGAATCTCTGTTTTTAATCTTTCAATATTCTTTTCTTTCAGGAAGTGTTCTGGAGGATTGGAGGAAGGCAGATGTGGTTCCTATATTCAAAAAGGGTTCAAAATCCTTGCCTGGAATTTATAGACCTGTGAGCTTAACTTCTGTGGCTGGGAAAATATTTGAAACGTTATTTAGGGATAATATTCAAGAATTGTTTGAGAAGAACATGGTTATCAGCAAAAATCAGCATGGTTTTATGAAGCAAAGGTCATGTCAAACTAACTTGATTGCGTTCAACGAAGAAGTAAGTAGAAGTATAGATCAGGGTGTTGCAGTGGATGTGATCTATTTGGATTTTGCCAAGGCATTTGATACAGTCCCACACAATAGATTAGTGTTCAAACTCAAGGAAATCGGTCTAGATGAAAATGCTTGTTCTTGGGTAGAACATTGGCTTAATGCCTGGTTCCAAGTTGGTTCCAGGCATTAAGGATAACTAAAGGGGTTTCCAGTAGTCTTAACCATTGGGAAGCCTATTGCAAGATTATTATGCGATGGTACTGGGTGCCAGCTAAATTAGCACATATTTTTAAGGGGATGAGCAATTTATGTTGGAGATGTTTAAAACACGAGGGGTCTCTATTACATATTTTTTGGTCATGCCCTAGTACTATTAAATTATGGGAGGAGATCGACATTTTTTTTAGGGTAGCATTGAAGGTTAATATTCCATTTAAATCAGAGTGCTTTTTACTTCATATATTTCCCAAACAGCTTCGTGAAGAAAAATTTATGATTATCCATTGTTTAACCGCAACAAAAATTTCAATAGCCCACAAATGGAAATATAAACAAGCACCAACAATAGCAGAGGTCTTGTGCAGATTTGATTCCTTTAGCATTTATGAAAAAATGGTAAGCCGATTAAAGGGTAGAGAAGATCTATATAAGCGAAGATGGCACCAGTGGTTGGAGATAAGAGATCAATATGCATCAGTGCTAAATAATGTAAAATAGACCTTACCTTATGTGTTTTTTCTCATTTTTTTATTTTATTTTATTTATTTTTTTTTTTTTGGGGGGGGGAGTGCATTACATTTAGAAGGATGGAAAAAGGAGAAGGTACAATAGCATAGTAAGATGTTGATATTACTATTACTGTATATGGGCTGTGTTAAATGTTATGCATGTTTCCCATTTTCCCTTGTTTTTCTTCTTTCTGTATCCCAGTTTGATGCTTCAGGGTCATATGATAATGACCGTTGTTATCAACATAAAACTTAAATAAAAATAAAAATAAGATATTTAAAAAAAGAACATTGGCTTAAAAACAAAGTACAAAGAGTTGTCATTAATGGTAAATTTTCAAGCTGGTCAGAGGTGGCAAGTGGTGTCCCTCAGGGGTCTGTTCTGGGACCCCTTCTATTTAACATGTTTATAAATGATCTTGAAGAAAGCATTGAAAGTCATGTTTCAGTGTTTGCAGATGACACAAAACTCTGTAAAATAATACAATGTGAGCAAGATATTACTTTGCTGCAGAGGGATTTATATAGACTGGGGGACTGGGCACTCAAATGGCAGATGAAATGTAATGTTGAAAAATGCAAAGTTATTCACTTCAGCGTAAAGAATACACAAACAACGTATACCCTTAATAACCACACACGAAAAGGACTTGAGAATTGTTATAGACAACAAACTATGCAACAATGTGCAATGTCAATCAGCAGTGGCCAAGGCCAGTAAGGTATTGTCATGCATGAAAAAGGGCATTCATTCTCGGGATGAGAACATCATTTTGCCTCTTTATAAATCACTGGTAAGACCACATATTGAATATGCTGTGCAATTTTGGGCACCTTTTCTAAAGAAGGATATTATGGCACTAGAAAAAGTGCAGAGGCGGGCAACAAAATTAATAAAAGGAATGGAATATATCAGCTATGAAGAAAGGTTAACACATTTAAACCCATTTAGTTTAGAAAAACGTTGCCTGAGAGGGGATATGATAACATTATACAAATATATTCCGGGCCAATACAAACCATTGTGTGGAAATCTATTCACAAACCGGACTTTACATAGGACACAAGGTCATGCGTTTAGACTGGAAAAAAAAGATTTTGTCTAAAGCAAAATAAAAATTTTTTTACAGTAAGAACAATCAGGATGTGGAATTCTCTGCCTGAAGAAGTGGTTTTATCAGAGTCCATACAGATGGTTTAACAGCTACTAGATGCATACTTGCAAAAACAGAATATTCAAGGATATAATCTTTCAATGTAGGGTAATAACTGCTTGATCCAAGGATAAATCTGACTGCCATTCTGGGGTCAAGAAGGAATTTTTTTTCCTAGCTTGTTGCAAAATTGGAAGTGCTTTAAACTGTTTTTTTTTGCCTTCTTTTGGATCAACAGTAGAGATGTCCCGAACAGTTCGCCGGGAACTGTTCGCCGGCGAACATAGCTTGTTCGCGGTCGCCGTGGCGGACGAACATATGCGATGTTCGATCCGCCCCCTATTCGTCATGGAGGTGGGAGGGTCTGGGAGGGAGGGTCTGCTGCTGATTGGCTGGAATGTGTCTGCTGACTGTGAGGTACAGGGTCAAAGTTTACTCAATGATGACGAATATGGGGCGGACCATTTCACAAATATTAAAATATTCATTTTAATTTCAGACCTTTTAAGACTGGTTTGTCATGAAGGAATTAGAGTTTAAAAATTGGTACATATTTATAAAGCATATTTCAAACACTCACTTGTATGACTTGTAAAAACACATCATAGACAATTGGTATCTGTGTCTCGCTGCTCTCACCAGGACTATATATAATTGCAGAGTTTTGCCAGATATATGAAAATTAAATGTGGTTTATTTGTTGTTGATGAGATGCTTATGCATTTGGATGAAACAAACATTTCTACCGTGCCCAAGTCTAATCAAAACTTCTCCACAAGAAATAAATTGCCTGTGCTCTTATTCCCTGATAAGTGTTGGATTGCAAGGGAGAAAAAAATATTCTTGCATCTGGAAGTCAATCGTCAGAATGGGGGCACCTTTCATACCTTCTAGCATGTGTGAGATTATAAGGGCTACTTGGGGCTAAAAAATACTAATCTGAAGATGCATTCCATGATCACCTGTTTGTAGAACTGTGACATTTTGCTCAGAATATTCCTGTATCTGCTTATCTAGGAAGAGGAAGGACATTTATGTGGGAAACTTCCTGCTGCATGACCCCTAGATGATGACAATGTTATATTAAGAAATACTACCACTCAAAAATATGGCTATGATATGTGTCTGGTAAAAATAATCATTTGGCTTCCGCATTGCAATAATTAAGGAAAATAAAATCCTCAGCAATATTCTTTAAATTATTGAATTTTTTAATTAATAAATGCAAGTCTGTGTCAGGGAAAGAGCATCTAAGTTTCCATGAATAGAGACATTCACAGCTAATTGAGCAGAAGTCTATGAATCCTTTACCATTTCTCCAGTTCTTTATTGCCTATCTTAGCTGCACCATCTGTCGCTTCCATTCTCACACTCTTAATTGTCTTGTAAAATTAAAGCCCTGGCACTTTGTCGCTATGACAGAGACATTCTGTTACCTACATTGCTCTTAAGAGGCTATGTCAAGGTTTATTAGCTAAGTCCCCAACCAATGTGCAGTAATAAATTACAGATGAATGCAGTTCTCAACTCAGCTTACACATTATGTTGCATACAAATGCAGATGCCTTTCCACAAACAGGGCATAAGAAAGACAATCTAGAGAGTAAATAGCTTAGAACCTATGTGTAGGGGAAAATGCAAGATAAGTTGAATGTGCAATATGGAATTACTTATCTTTTTAATTATATAATCGTGATACGGTCAAGTTGAACGTGCAATATGG
Source organism: Pelobates fuscus (assembly GCF_036172605.1). Lineage (NCBI taxonomy): Eukaryota > Metazoa > Chordata > Amphibia > Anura > Pelobatidae > Pelobates > Pelobates fuscus. Next base: position 136,939,341 of record NC_086321.1, read on the forward strand.
AATCAGTTATCTCCTTAATTGTATAAATGTGTTACAGTCAAACTAATTTGTTAGATATTTCTGCCTCGGTAAAACTGTGTGAACTTAATCTGAAATTACAATGAATAAAATATGAATTAAAAATTGTATCAATAAAAACCTTTTTCTTAACACTGGCTAAAAATATCTATTTCCATAGAAAATATAACAATGGTTAGAAAAACACATGGTGCATGGTAGTGAAATTAGAACATTATTATTATTATTATTATTATTATTATTATTATTTTAGTGTTGTGATTATCTAACTTTAGCCAGTATCACACAGAGCTTGCAGGTTTGTTTTCCATTTTTTCTCAATTATTCTCCATTTCGACAAGTAGTTTATTTGCTATTTTACAAAGATGCTTATTCTACAGAAGATGTTTGCTTTGCAAGGATGACTACAAAACTTTTGAACTGTGATGAGGACATTTTAAAATAACCTTTTTAAGAAGATGTCTGCAGAAGATAAATCACTATGTTTAGAAGCAGGAAACCTAGTGGAGGGGAAAGAAAAGGGGCATATAACTGCTGGGGATTTTGACATAGAGAGTGACAGTATATTCGTAAGGGATTGATTACATGCTGTTTAAAGGGAAACTGTCACACCTTACCTGGCCCTCTGTTCCCTCGTTTCTTACCCATGCTCCTCCTTAGCTCTTCTTTGATTAGCCATTATTGAGGATATAGCCCTGTGACGGACCGCTGGCACTCCGACTGAGTACCTCCGCCAATCGATGCTCCTAGTGCTTGCCGAGGACTCCAAGCACTCCAACCGACACCATCAGCATTGCAGACCCCACTTCCAGCGATGCAGCTGTGCCGGGGTCTCGCCGTCCTTCACCCATCCTGGACCCAAGGCCAGGATCCAGCTTCCAGTGGGCAGACCTCTCTTCCTCCAGAGAGTGTAGCAGGAACAAGAACAGCTCTTACAAGAGCTTACCCTGGGGAGTATAGTGTGATTACAGCAATCCCCAGAGTGTAGTTATCCCATCCCCCAAGCATGAGCCAAGGCTTCAAGAAACGGTCAAGCAGGTCTCTCCAAGTACAAGTGGCGAGGTTTCTTTCGACACATATCTTCCCTTTTCCGGGGGAGACTAACCAGGTACCTGACCTTCTGTCGGTCAGTACCTGAGTTAGTCGAGTAGCCCACCCACAATGAACAGTTAACAGAGTAGCCCACCCACAAAAAAACAATTACTGCACCTGGTGATTCCTGGTGTCCAGCTCTGGCCTGTATGTCCCAGGCTAAGTGGTTGTTCAGCACCCTTGATCTCCCTGGTGTTCCTAGACGGGGACCTGTGGATACTTGGTGGGCAGAGGCAAGCTACACTTTGCCCTGATGCCAGCGCTTCTGCTGGGGTAGCCTGCAGGAAGTCAGGCTCTGGGCAAGGGGAAAAGGGAGGGCAGAGGCTAGCTGCGCTCTGCCCAGATGTCAGCTCTTCTGCTGGGATGGGGTCAGTAAGCACTACCCCCAGAACCGGGTTGTGGATTGGCTGTGGAGAGAAGGGATCACTTACCTCCTCCTCCTGGCATTCCTGTGGGGTTGGTTGGGGATCTGGACCGGCCGCCCATCATCCCTGTAGGTCTGGTGCAGAGACCGCGGTCCTATCTGCACCATCAGGGTTATGGCTGCGTTCCCCCTGTGGTTGGGGAGATGAACCAGTTGTCTCCTCTCCCGGTAGCTCCCGCTGCTGTTGGGAAGAGGGACCGATTGTCTCCTCTCCCTGGAAGGGACACTGCCACTGGGGAGTGAGACTGGTTGTCTCCCCTCCCTGTAACATACACTGCCTCTGGGGATTGAGACTGGTTGTCTCCACTCCCTGTAACCCACTCGGCTGCTGGGGAGAGAGACTGACTGTCTCCTCTCCCTGCAAGGTACACTGCCGCTGGGGAAGGAGACCTGTTGTCTCCTCTCCCTGTAGCTGGGGAGTCAGACCGACTGTCTCGACTCCTGGTAACGCTGCTTAGTGCTGTGTAGTGGGAGTGACCATCTCCCCTTTCAGTGATGCTGGTTGTTGCAGGGACAAGGGACCGACAACCTCCTCTCCCCTTGATGCTGGCTGCCGCTGGGGTGAGAGACCGGTTATCTCCCTTCCCTGTTCCACACACTGCCGCTGGGGATCTGGGCCAGCTGCTCAGTATCCCTGTACGGCCGGTAGAGAGACTGCTGTAAACCTCCTTCCGCTGGAGATTTTTCGTCTTTCGCCAGCCGGAATTCTCAGTCCTTCTTTACTTGTCGCTTGACTGTGACCTGGTTCCAGATCACCTGGCAGGTATCCATAGACACATTAGGACCATACCAGGCAACTCGCTGCCTCACCTCGACCAGCCAATCGTTGTCATAGTCAGAGCATTCCATACCTGTCTGCTCGGACTTAAAGGAACACTATAGTCACCTAAATTACTTTAGCTAAATAAAGCAGTTTTAGTGTATAGATCATTCCCCTGCAATTTCCCTGCTCAATTCACTGTCATTTAGGAGGTAAATCACTTTGTTTCTGTTTATGCAGCCCTAGCCACACCTCCCCTGGCTATGATTGACAGAGCCTGCATGAAAAAAAATCTGGTTTTACTTTCAAACAGATGTAATTTACCTTAAATAATTGTATCTCAATCTATAAATTGAACTTTAATCACATACAGGAGGCTCTTGCAGGGTCTAGCAAGCTATTAACATAGCAGGGGATAAGAAAATCTTAATTAAACAGAACTTGCAATAAAGAAAGCCTAAATAGTGCTCTCTTTACAGGAAGTGTTTATGGAAGGCTGTGCAAGTCACATGCAGGGAGGTGTGACTAGGGTTCATAAACAAAAGGATTTAACTCCTAAATGGCAGAGGACTGAGCAGTGAGGCTGCAGGGGGCATGTTATATACACCAAAACTGCTTCATTAAGCTAAAGTTGTTCAGGTGACTATAGTGTCCCTTTAAAGCCATATACTGGGTCATTTATACCTTATATCAGTTATTGGATACTTTATTTTATTTGTTTTACTTTTTTGATTTTATATTTAAAGTCACAATAAATTAGATTTTTTTTAATACTACGTCTTATTGGCTTCCCACTTCTCTCTGCTGCTAAAGAAGGGCAGGTGCCCCCCTCCTGAGGTACCCAGACCCATCATCCAGAGCCAGGTTCTCATTGGCTCAGAAAAAGGTGAGCACTATCATAACTATTGCGATTTTTTTCTACTGTCTAAACCAGGGGTTGTCAACCTTTTAATACCTACTGCCCACTTTTGAATCTTTGTTGATGGTAAAATTTCCTTACCGCCCACCAGTGCCACAGTAACTAATTTTATAGTGCAAGTGTGATTTTGTTTTCTACCTTTTTTAAAAAGATTTTAAGAAAGGAGGGTTTTAAAACAAACAAGCAAACAAAACGTGTACTTAAGTTTATCTATTTAATTTTAATTTTTTATCTTTTCTATTCTATTGTTTTTCTATGTGTGTCTGTGAGGTGCAGTGTGTGTGCGAAGAGTGCAGTCTGTGCGAAGGGAGCAGTGTGTGTGCGAAAGGTGCTGTGTGAGTGTGGCAGTGTGTGTGAGGGGGCACAGTGTGTGTGAGGGGTGCAGTGTGTGTGTGACGGGGCAGTCTGTGGGTGTGTGGGGGGCAGTCTGTGTGTGGGGGGCAGTCTGTGTGTGTGTGTTCAGTGTGTGTGAGGGGTATAGTGTGCATAATGTCTATGCTGTATGTAGGTGGGTGAGATGTGAAAATCTATCTTAATGTCTCCCTCTCCCTTTTTCTTAGCTTTTACTGGGGGAGGGGGAGGAGACATAATGCTGGTGGTCCAGTGGTGGCATGTTCACTTTAGTCTGCAGCTCCTTCGGCTGCAGGCTGACTCTCCTGTCCTCCTGCGAGCACAGAGCTGAATTGAAGCGTTGACATGGTAATGAGCTGCAACACTCCATCCAACCTGTTCACAGGAGGATCACAGAGCCTCCCAGGCCCTTCCCTCCCTCTGCTGGAACTTTCCTCACCAGCCCGAGAGAGGGAGATCTTCCCTCACCAGCAAGGCTGTCTCTGCATGGGCCAGCAGGGGAGATGAAAGGATCTCCCCTGCCGGCCTTGGTCCAAGGCCATTGAGGCCCACAGGACATTTTCTGCAGAACCCACCACCGCCCACCTGAAATCCCACCCTGGGTGGTAGGGACCAGGTTGACTACCCATGGTCCAAACATAGTACACTAGGAAGTCTCCTTTCTTGTTCTTTTTCCTGAAGAAACCATTCCAGGCAAGATGGTTCAGTGTCCCCATAAGGCACTAACGCGCATACAATTTGAGCCTGTCTTTTTGAGGCTCCAATTCATGTGAGTTTAACCATTTAAAACCTCACCTCAACACATCATCATCTGTGGATTTACACTATATTGTGTTTTATTTTCTTGTTTCCTGTATATGTATCCACGCACAGCTGAGTTCGGGTAAGTGTACACTTTTAGCACTCCACTCATTTGAATAGTATAGTATGGATACTATATTCAGACTACACTAAATTCATTCTGATTCTAGACTTTCTTTATTGTTTATTAAATTATACTTTTACCGATTGTTTTAATAAAAGTAATCTCTAACTGCACTACGGTTTGTAGACAGTTGTTACCAGTCATTTAATGAAGTACTTAAACATTTACACTATCATTCCATATCATGTTGAAAAAGGGAGCACCACGTTTCCATCATCCTGGACCTTATATCAAGAATCAAGATGGATGACATGGCTTCATGGTTCCCTACACACTTGTGGCAGCATCCAAGTCAGTGGAATATTTAGGATAGCTTCGCATTCGGGATTTCGAATTCACATTTCATGGATCATTCTCTAATTGTTCCTATTATGCTTGTTGCGATAGCCGACAAAAATTGTTTTGTCATCATTAAAGTTAAAGGCATCAAGAAAATAGCAATACACCAATTGTCACACAATGATACATTAACAACCATATTTTCATCCAGAATTCAGTGGATTTAATCAAGAACATTGAGTCCTGAGGCTAGAAAAAGTACAAGAGGTACATTGCCTGTATAATCAAAACCAGTGGGTGGTAGTGTCAGTGGTCATAAAAAGTCTAAAATTTAGATTTTTACTTTGATAAAAGATATGGCTAACATTAATAGAGAATATATTAGTTGTCTATTATTTTTCCTTTGTGAAAACATGTCTTATTCTCATGTACAGAATACATTTCTAGGTACTTATAATAATAAAAAAGCATGTCAAATTTCAATTAAAGGGTGATTTAATGAACAACATGTATACATTTTACAATTTTGAAATAATTAAGAATAAATCAGGATTATTGTCCTAAGAAATATAGCAATTAAAAGGAAACCTGGCAAAAAGTTATACACCCAAAATGTTATACTGATACAAGGTATCAACATACATTTAAAAAAAATAGGACTTACCTTTTAACTGAGGTTGCCTGATTAAGTTTTATGATGGTGGATGCTGTTTCAGACACCACCTATGGAATTTAACTTCACCCTCTCTATGGAAACCCAACCTCCTGAACTATTGGACTTACTTACTTTGTGTATTTGTCCCTCATCCCATTGAATTGTGAGTTGATGTGGGCAAAGCCCTTTTTACCTACTGTTCCAATAACTTGTGTTAGAATTAAATGCTGCTTTTTTCATTTGTACTATGCTGCTGACTATGTTGGATCTATATAAATAATTGTACCTTAAATGAAATATAAAAATGTATAAAATTAATAAAAACTAAATAATTTTTTATTTCGTTTGATTAACTCTTACAGTGCCTGAAACGTTTTCAGCATGTTTAAGAGCAAAGTGTAACACATCAGTGGCAGTGAAAGGATTGTAAACATATTGCAAATTGTGTATTGCTCAGGATCAAGGACAAGTCTAATGAGTTATCATGGAACATGAGTTACACTGTTCTTCGGTGGATGCAATACATTATGCTGCAACATTAAAACATTCTAATTGCCACACAGAAGAAAAAACAGACGTTAAAACACATATTAGACCTCCATACCCACATTTCAGAACTGGAATCACGACACCAACTTATGCAACTCGATATATATATATATATAAAGAACGTTTGGATGCCCAACGATTGTTGACGACACTTATCACAACAAACATTATAAGAACATACAAAGCTTGAAAGGTTTCTTTTATATTCATGCCAACAAGGGAGGTAAAATCTTAGCATACATTTTGAAGGGTCAACAACCACTCACTCAGGTACATATAATGAAACTGCCAACACCTTTTCCAAGAGATATTAATAAAGAATTTCACTTGTTCTATTCTTTATTATATAATATTTCTAAAGATAGACCACAATTATCTGAAATTGAAAAGACACATACGATTGAGAAATACTTATCGGAATATACTCTAAATCTGTGACGGCAGATATAGCGAAAGCATTAGAGTCTCCTGTTACTGATGAGGAAATATGTACATCTATTAAGATGGCCCAGACGGGCAGGGCACCAGGACCAGATGGATTTACAAAAGGCTATTTTAAACTATTTAAACATTTACTAATCCTAAAATTATAAAGGGCACTAAATGCATTGACAAACAAGAATAAATTTAGTTCGGAATCTTTGTCAGCAACAATTAGTATCATCCTGAAAACAAATAAAGATCCAGAAATATGTACTCATCCTATTTCCCTTCTTAATGTTGACATAAAACTTTTCACAAAAGGTATAGCTATTCGCTTTCAAACAGTCATATCCCATATGCCCTGATACATTCAGATCAGACTGGTTTTATACCAGGGAGAGAGGCTAGAGATAGCACTTTAAGACTTTTTTCATTACAACCCCAGGCACGGAATGGAAATAGGCCATTACTTCTACAATCTACTGATGCTGAAAAGACTAGATTGGACTACAGAGTAGATTGGACTTTTATGTTTGCTACTCTTCACAAAATGGGCTTTGGCGACTGTAACAGAGCTCCTTGTACCCATGACAGGGTACCTTTGCCAAGGACCGCTTCCTAGCTGGAACAGGGGACAACCTGCAAAACTTCTGCCCACAGTCACGTGGCTTGACTGAACTGAATAGGGGATTCGCTCTAGACACCCCCAGACACTGGATGACACTCAGTCCTGGGAACTTTAGTCCTTACAAGGACTCTCCCTGTTGAATCCTCAACACTGGAACAGTGATTAAAGAATAGCCCTTTCCCCTCCCAATAACCAGAAGACACATAGTTCTGGAATACGTTTAATCTGGCCAGCTGGCCTTCTTTTATACATTCTGACAGACAAGCATGACACTCCCACAGAAAACAGGATAATCCCTTCCCTATGCCTCGGAGATAATTGAGCCAGGGACTGTACAAAACTCAATTATCTCCAGGCACAAAAGACACACATTTCACAAACACCCCAAAAGTACCCTAAAAGTACAGAAACCCCACAAAAGTTATATCCCCTGATAGCCCCAATCTGGGTGACCAACAAATCCAAAAATCACCCAGATCAGTTCAGGGATTCAGGATTTTCCTGGAAGTCATAATTTGACCGATCACACGCATGGTTCCATGCCCAAAACAGTTCCATAAGATCAGGGCTAGCGGTCGGTCTAGTTTGGTAGTTTAAAACCGAACAAACTACCGAACATAGTCAATATTCTTACCCTGGAGCTTGTTTCCCTTGTTCGTGGGAATGTTTCCACCGAACAGTCCCTTTCTAAGTGTTGTAGAACCGAACATAGGCGATCATGGAAGTCCAGCAGTGTTCGGGAGTTTCAGTGTCTGAAAATAGTTCCATGAACTCAACGACCAAATACCGCTGCCTGTGTTGATGCGAACAAGATGGCTGTCACCTCGTGGTCATCTATAGAAAATGCGGCCACCCAGATGAACACTGCGGTGGAAATAGCTACAAAGTAACAATTAGGCTTAACAAGCTCCAGGGTGGTCTCTGGTTCATGCGGCTGTTTGGTTCCCAAACCATATAGTCCAAATACACGAACAGAGACTTTTACATTACATTTTACAGGGTCCATAGTCTGTGGGCAGGAGGCTGGCAAGCAGGCTCCTCCAGGAGCTCATGGCAAACTCACTTGGAAAGGGGAGTATGTCACAGTGACAATATTCTGAAATGGATTAGAACACTATATAGCCGCCCCAATGCAAAAATAGATAGATAACTGATACCTTACCAATTTATAACAGAACACGACAGGGGTGTTCACTTTCACCATTATTATTTGTGCTTACTTTGGACCCTCTCTTGGTAGCGATCTGAGGAAATCAAAATGTCACTGGCTATGACTGGAATGGAATTCAGAATAAGGGTGTGGCTTATGCTGATGATCTTTTGTTTTTTTGTTTCTAATCCTTGGGTTACCCTTCCCTGTCTAATGCAGATATTTACCACCTATGGAGACTTGTCTGGATTCAAATTAAACTTTTAGAAGTGTGAGGTATTAAACGTGTCTATACCTGTAAGGCAATATGAAGCTTTACACTCTCTTTTTCCTTTTCGCTGGTGCCATCAGAAGATTTAATACCTGGGAGTATGGATAATGGAGAATCCGGATGACTTATATTCCCATAATTTCCTACTCCTTTTGACAAAAATTCAAACCGATTTGAAACAGTGGTCATTCTCCCTTATATCGTGGCTTGGACGTGTCGCTGTTATAAAATTCATATTCTCCCTCGTCTTTTATACCTATTTCAGACAATACCTCTTTGTTTACCCAAAGCATTTTATGTCTCCTTATGAACTTTGATAATTAAATGTTTGGAGGGATGAGAAACATGTTCTGATGTAGTATGTCTTCCTCGGCATTGGGGAGGAATGACACTTCCTGATTTCAGGAAATATCATCGAGCTGCAATACTTCAGAGAATATTGGAATGGCACACTGATCCAAGACATAAACAATGGGTACTACTAAATAAGGAAGAGCCAGACTTTTCTTTGTCTTCGGCAACCTGGAATGCTAATATTGGATTACTTGATAAACATTGTATAATGTCACAAATAATTCAGACACTTAAGATTTGAAAAAATGTTATGGCAACTTTAACATATTTCCCAAACCGAGCCCTCTCCTTCCTTTGACGTAAGCTAGCCAGAGGCCTGCCGTTTGATGCCTGGGAATTTATTGACAAGAAAGATTTTATCCCAACAAGTACTGGGATCTACAGGTCTATTGGAATTGACAGATTTATTAGGAGAAACTAAGCTGACTCCTCTTATTCCCTTCTGTTACACACAGCTACAACACTACTATAATCCTTTACCAGATAGGTCACAACTACATAGAGAGTTGACATGGTGTGAAACTCTATGTTTTTGAGGGCAAGCCGCTAGAAAAAAACTATATCAATTCTTTATCAACATCTCCAGGTAGGAAATATGGGTGAAAAAATAAACTTTAAGAAAATATGGGAGGAACAAATAGGTCACACTTTCACTAATGCCCAGTGGGATAAGGTTTTGATCTTACAATATAAAAGCTCGATCTCTTCTAAATTTCAGGAAATGAACTACAAATGTTGTAGTATTGAACTCCAAAATTACTTAATAGGATATTCCTGAATGTACCATCTACATGATGGAGATGTCAGAAAGGAGTGGGCACTGTGATGCAAATTTGATAGAACTGTTCAAAAATAATTCCATTTTGGATTGTGGTAAAAAACACAATGTCTGAGATTTCATGTGAAATCCCACAAATCTCTTAACAATGCTGCTCCAACGTACTTGTCCTAACTAATACACAAATATGTCCTATTTAACCCCCTACACTTTGCCAGAGACCTACGTCTAACCTCTGTTCATACACTTACCTCTGATGCTCGCCTTAAAGACTTCTCTAGGGCTGCCCTATTCCTATGGAAAACTCTTCCTCTCTCTGTTAGACTTTCACCCAATCTCAACTCCTTCAAAAAAATCTTTATAAAATTACTTCTTTAGGAAAGCATTTAAATTAAACTGTAAACAGATTTCCATCCCTGCACCCTGATTCCTCTCCTACAACTGACATCAAAACAAAACACTAAACCCTCAATGAATACTATCCTAGCAAGCTACTTTTCTACCCTACCCTTACCTTTTGTGTCACTATACCCCACTCCCTCTAGCATGAAAGCTCTTTGAGCAGGGCCCTCAATCCCTCTGTGCCTGTTCGTCCAAATTGTCTAGTTAGAGATACGTGTCTGTAAGTCCACCCACTGTACAGTGCTATGGAATTTGTTGGCTCTTTATAAATAACAATAATAATAATAATAATAATAATGCATATTTAGTCCTTCTACATATAACCTCAATGCCAATATCTATCTGTAAAAAAAATGATTTTGAGACACTTCCTTAATGCTGCTAAACTCTAATATCTTCCCTCTGGAAACAAGCATGTACACCAACTAAGGAACAATGGCTTGATAAGATAGAAGAGATTCAACCTGCAGAAGCAATTTAGGTGTCTTTTTTGGGTAACACCACAAAACATTTAAATGCTTGGTACCCATGGTTAGAATAAGTAGTGCAGGTGCCGATGAGCCAATTGTGACATAATAATCATCTCTTCGAACTACTCTTATAAATACGACTGAATTATCCACTTCATCTCTATTTTCAATCTGTCTTTTGTTTGACTTTTTTTTTACCATTTCTTTTTGTTCCTTTCTATTGTCATTCCTTACTCAAGAAAAACTGCAACATTCTACGAAATTTAATTACGTTTTAATTGACATACGACCCAAATCCATTAACATAAACAAAACAATTTAACAAGATGTAAAGTGTGATACCAACTGAGGGGTTTCATTCTTTTGATGAGCAAATTATATAGTTTAGGCCTTCTTTTATTTTGAGAGGTACATTTACTACAGTAATTTCCTGACTTAATAAAATAATTTGCTATATGTCCCTAAGATATAAACTTACATATGTTTCTGTGCTATACATAGTAACATGACAATATGCCTTGATGTACTGCTTGACCTATTGTAATCTTTAAAATATTGGAACATGTTATTCTTGAAATGCTATATCATGTAATACTTTCTTGATTAATAACAAAAAAAATTGATGGGAAAAAATAAAAAGAAATAAAAAATCATATTGCAAATTGTGTATTGCTCAGTATCAAGGACATGTCTAATGAGTTACACTGTTCCTGGGACGTGAGTTACACTGTTCCTGGGTGGATGCAATACATTATGCTGCAATATTGAATTATTATAATTGTCATCACAGAAAATGTACATTTATCAAATAAATAAACTATTGAGTGTACATAAAAAAAAAAAAAAACAATAATGGTATGAACTAAACATGAAGACCTGGTATAGTCTGGCAGTGTATTGGTATTGGGGTGGGGGGTGGGGGGGGACACATTTTCATCATACACACGCTGTGTAGGTATTAAGGGGACACATTTTCAGCAGACACACACTAAGTGGTGATACTGGAGGGCATATTGTCTGCAGACATATACACATATAGATTTGAAATAGCAAGTAATATCTAGACTTTAGGAAACTATCTTGACTTGAATAATAATATATCTATCTACTTGGGTCAAGTTTAAGTCCTCTAACTACTATTATGCCCTTATAGGTTTCTGGTTAAAGATTTTGTTTTTTTTACCGTGGCAGCCAAGATTCAATTCTTGTGTGCCTTTTGGCACTTTGCACCTTTAATATTTTATACACAATTTTAGATCTTACAGATCTTTTTTAAGTCTCTTTGTAAATGTGTATCAATGCATATATGTCTTTTGTATATGTCCCTTGTGTCACGTATTCATCCGCATATAAAAATGTGATTAATGACATTTACTGTTCTGACAGGAAAAGTTGTGCTGAGCAACATTACTGTCCTGACAGGAAAAGTTGTGCCGAGCAGCAATCAAATCCACGGGAGGGTTTGTGCTGAGCAGCAATTATGCAAATGGAACCTGGTAACTGACTTTGGGGTTAAAGGCCGATTACAGCCTATCAGATCCAGAGGAGGGGTATTTAGGACCAGTTCTCATCATGCTCAGTGCCCTGTGGTTTCCCTAGTGGTTGTCCGAGAGTGCGTTCCTGATTCAAGTTTCTTTTGGTTTTTTACTTTGGCTTTGGCTTTGATGTTGACTTCCCTGTATTCTGGTATCCCTGACTTCTGGCTTTCCCTTATCGTTGTGTCTCTTTCTGTATCCCCTGACCTCGGCAAGTATCCTGACTACTCTTTGGTACGTTAAGTCCGGCCATTCTAAGGCCTGGTAATACGTCACCTATTAGTCATCTGTGTGACACAATGCTTCGTGCTGGATCAACTAGTAATCTTGACACCTTGAGGAGATTAATAAAACACACTGGCATTATATAGGGCAACCTGTGTGTATTGTATGTATTCCACATGATGCCCCTTTAATTCATATGCACTTTTAATTGGAATGCAGAATTGTATGAGTTTGTATGAAGGTATTACCTCCACAAAGGAAAGAGGGTGAGGGAAAGGAGGATGGGACATTCTGGCCACATTGGCAGGATGCACCCGGAAGAGTGCGCACCCTGAATTTAGTGACATCCGTTGGAATGCACAATGCGTTCCAGCACAATAAGAATCCAGTATGAAGAGATGGTAACATACATAAAGGTGAACCGGAAGTGACCCACAAGTGGGCTTTTAAAGGGAAGAAAGGACAGTATCAAATATACAACAAATGAGGAAGTCCTAAGGCGAAACACGCTTTGGACATTTCTACAAGGAACCAGGACTCTCTGGACTTATTTATGAATTGATTTTATTCTAGTTTTATTTGTATTTGTTATTTTATCGAAGTAAAAAAGCTATTCCATTGGAAAGGTTTTCTAGCTTCATGGATTTTACTTCATTATTGGCCTTTAACCTACGTAAACCACCTACCCATTACCAAGGAGAAGAAGGATTAAGGACATTCTATTATTAAGAGTCCCAGTGCATCTACCATTTGAGCCACATGTTTATATTTGCTCTACACTTGTGAGTGTTATTTTTCCCATTATTCTTCTGCAGACATACAGCACAGTGACAGTCAATATTACACTGGTCTTTTTGTTAATCGTGCTTTTTTGCAGGCCTTTTTCGCCTACCCTATTGCTCCACCTTATGTATGTATCATTTTCTATTTATGGTTGTGGTTTTGGGGATCATTATTCACAATTCACAATTTACATAAGTACAGAAACCTATTAACTTTTGCATGTTGATCCCACAGAAACTCAATAAGGTAAATTTAGTCTGTTCAAGTTTCTATAAAAGCATTCACAAAATATATTAAAATAATATAAATATGGAATTGTAATATAAATTTGCTAATTACAATATATTTCTGAAAAACAGATAAAGAACAGAAATTAGAAGTATAAATAAGTAGGAAAAAGTGGGGTAAACCAAAAACTTCTGTTACAAGCACTTATTTCTTCTTCTAGGCTTTTTGTCATTGCCAGTTTCAAAAGAGGCACTTAAGAGTGATCTCTAGTAGTAGACTGAACATGTTGAGATATAGTCAGAATGGGAATTATTCACAAATGCACAATGTTCTACACATGCTTTGATGCATTTAACAGCTTTTCCAGACATCAATCGTTCACTAACAAATGTCAGTCTGTGTTGGGGTAGACAAAATTATGGGAACTTATAAAATTGGAGTACTGTATGGAGTATGTCTAACCACTTATAATGGGAATGTGCCACTTAACCCTTCCCCATGAAAAAAAAAATGTCAATAGTTTACTCTTGTACCACTGAAACTAGATTTGTACATTTCTTTTCTTTTCTCTTTTTTTTAATCTGATGGAATGCTAAGTACCTTATAGCAGCTTTCTTTGGATTTATTGCAAAGCGAGACAATGTACACAGCTAACATGTAGCATTATTTATTAGAGGGCCAAAGAGGATAAACGCTATGGTAAAAAGTTTGAAATTATGCATTTTTTTCATGTCTCAATTAAAATGTTTTATAAAACCATGTTTAGATCATCCATACAATTCAAAGGTGCTGTCTTGGTCTGTCTGAGATAAATGGGAGATAAATATCTAAGTGCCATCTAAATAGATAGCAGTAACTTCCACAAATCTCGGGCAGCAGTTGGATGTGTGCACAGTAAAGTATTTCCCTATACTACTGTAACACAATTAACTTGTGCTATTTCTATGAGTTCTCATCATGATAGAGACCTGTTGTTTGGGTTCTTAGCTCTGCTGTGCTCAGTCTTATCAAGTTTTTTAGCGTATTGGTTTATTTAAAAGCCCAACCTTGATCCCAACTCCCCATCCAACTACCGCCCCATCTCGCTACTGCCATATACCTCCAAGATCCTTGAGAGAGTTGTGTACGCCAGATTGACTGACTTTCTCGAATCCAACTCTCTGCTTGACCCCCTTCAGTCTGGATTCCGCGCTGGTCACTCTGTCGAAACTGCTGTGACCAAAGTATCCAATGACTTAATTGCTGCTAAATCACACGGCCAATACTCTATCCTAATCCTCCTTGATCTTTCTGCCGCCTTTGACACTGTTGGTAATCAACAGCTTCTTCACATTCTTCGTAACTTTGGTCTATGGGATACTGCTCTCTCCTGGTGCTCCTCCTACCTCTCCAGCGCTCTTTCAGTGTTTCTTTCTCTGGTTCTGCCTCTTCTCCCCAACCCCTCTCTGTCGGCATCCCCCAAGGTTCTGTCCTCGGCCCCCTATTGTTCTCTATCTATACTGCCTCCCTTGGTAAACTCATCAGCTCCTTTGGCTTCCAATATCATTTATATGCAGATGACACACAAATCTACCTGTCCTCCCCTGATCTCTCTCCGCCCACCTTGACTCGTGTTTCTGACTGCCTCTCTGCTATTTCCAACTGGATGGCTGCTCACTTCCTTAAACTCAACCTGTCCAAAACAGAACTTCTAGTTTTTCCTCCCTCAAGTGCTGCTACTCCTGTCTCCATCCAAGTCAACAGCGCTACTATTACCTCTACCTCACAGGCTCGCTGCCTAGGGGTTCTTTTCGATTCTGACCTCTCTTTTACTCCCCATGTCCAATCAATAGTCAAATCCTGTCGCTTCCAACTCAAGAACATAGCGCGCATCCGCCCATATCTAACGCCGGACGCGGCTAAGATACTGGTTCATGCTGTTGATCTCTCTCGCCTCGACTACTGCAATCCCCTTCTCACCAGTCTTACATGTTCCCAGCTTGCACCGCTGCAATCTATAATGAATGCGGCTGCGAGGCTTATTTTCCTGTCCCGTCGCACCTCCCACGCCTCCACGCTCTGTCAGTCCTTGCATTGGCTTCCAGTTAGATATAGGGCCCAATTCAAAATTCTGGTGCTTGCTTACAAATCCCTACATAATGCTGCTCCAACATACCTATCCTCCCTCATACACAAGTATGTCCCGTTGAGACCCCTGCGCTCAGCCCAAGACCTACGCCTATCCTCTGCCCGGATCCCCACCTCTGACGCTCGCCTTCAAGACTTCTCTAGGGCTGCACTTATTCTGTGGAACTCCCTTCCCCCCTCAATCAGACTTTCACCCAGCCTCCACTCCTTCAAAAAATCTTTGAAAACTCACTTCATCATTAAAGCGTATCAATTAAACTGTCAGCAGGCTTCTCATCCCCCACCCCATGACTCCTTTCCTGCAACTGTCAAAAATGACCTACCAAGCACTCAATAAACCCTTCTCTAACAAACTATTTAATTCCCCTACTCTAACCCTTTGTGTCACTATACCCCACTTTTTACATATTTTGAAGTCTATTTCATTTGTCTGTTTTCTCATCTCTCTCTGAGTTGCAGTTATCTATTGCCCAGGACCAACTTTCCAATTCCTTAACAGCTTTGTTGCCTTGCTATCTCACTTTCACTCTTCAAATGTACCATGATTAATACTTAGGGACTTCAACACCCCCATTGACAACACATCTGAACCTGCTGCCTCTAAACTTCTTTCATTCACATCCTCATTTAGTCTTTTTCAATCTGCCGTCCACTTAACCAAGCAAACATACTTCTCTAATTTCTACTATTTCCTCCAATCCTGAAAAGCCTTTTTTTAACTTCAGCTCTATCCACTATACCAGATCATGGGACAGTTCTTTACAAAACCCCACGCTAGCATTTGTTTGGAATCCAGCCCTGATTAATGGCTTTTGGTTCCTTGGAATGGGAATGCATATAAGGATGGATAAACCTTTCCTATTTCTTCTTAAATACAGCCTATTCATGTAAATTGCCTCTAAAAGATGGTAAATCGGATCAAGGATAGAATATTAGAACTGTTAATGAGTAATTATTGACTTGGGAGTACTTGTATAATTTCTCAGTAAAGTGCAATTATCATAATAGTACCAGTGAGCATACTTTCATCCATGGATTGCCAGAATAGTGCCAGTTATAATACTTTCATTCATATTTTATATTGTGCATTTTTATTTTACTCATTATGTATTTAGAAAGTGTAGGAAAAGCAGGAACAATATGTTGTGTATGCCATGTGATGTTTTGTATTTAGGTTGGAATCTTTTAGTTAGACTTGGTGAATCGTTTTCTGCAAAATCATAATTCAGGCGAATTTGGGTTGATCGGTGAAAAAAACAAAATACGAGCTGCTACATTTCCTAATCCCAAAGCAAATGAAAACAACCAATGGCCTTTTGCTTCTGGATTCAAAGTTATATATTTGCCCACTTGCGGTACTAGCAAGTGGGCAAATATTTACAAATGGGTGAGGTTGAGGGGATCACTGGGTCCACACATTATCAGTACCATAGCTCCCACCTGCTGCTCATGCACCTCCCCCCCACTCCCTTCCCCCCCCCCCCCCCTGCTGACCATAGGTGTGTTCCATCGGTGACACTACCCCCTCTATTTAGTTACTTGCCCTATCATGGATGCACAGGGGTTTACAGTGATCTGTCCACCCCCTGTACTGTCCCACCCATGTCCCACCTGATGTCCATGGGTGGGACATGGGGGTGTATGTTAGAGATTGGGCAGAAGTAAGTGCCCATTTGCTAATGTTTTATTACAACAAGCAGTCACTGGCTGCCCTCTCTTTAGCAGACATGTCCTTATGCTGGTCAGCCATCACATTTTAACCATTGCGTAGTAGAGGTATTAGGTTCATTAGAATTTTGTTTTTTGCAATCAAATTTTGTTCAGAAGAAGTGAAAAACTTTACCTTGCACCTGTCTTTTAGTTTATACTACTATTATTTTGCCATTTGTTTACATACTTTTTAATGAACTGAATTAATTAATTTTAACTATGTCATAATGATGGCAAATTGCATTGATAAAAACATTACTTAGAGTCTGTCACGTTTACAGATTGCATGATAATAGAATGCCATTTCTTGAGCATATTTTTATTACTTTTAGATCACAGTTAGCAATGTGAAGCAGTTAGAATGCAACCTATCTGCTTCAAGGTGAGATTTAAAAAAATATCTGAACTGAAAACATATTTGACTTTTTAAAAATGTGGATTTTTGGTCTGAAATTTGATATACATTTGAGCTGAACAGCTACATGGTGTGAAGACTCAAAGTGCCTGATCTTTCTTGGAAACCACTAAAGCACTAAGATGAGCAGATATCCATAAACCGGCAAAACACAGCAGGCCTCTGCCTCAAACTCATATAAGAAAATGTATACTATTCTACAAAACCTGCGGGCAAGGATACAGTGGATTTCCAGTCGATCACCGTTACACAAGGAGCTCAGGGAACTGGATGACTGCACAGACTGTATGAAGACCAAAACAGATGAAGCCAAAAATGAGGTGTAGGACAAGGTCCACAAGCCAGACGGGGAACAACATGTTGAAAGTATCTGTCTTGGTGAATATTCCTGGTGGAACAATGACAAATGCAAGGGATTCCTGAGACAGTTGGATTGTAGGCATTACTGGACACTGTCTTTGCTTCATCCCAAACCATCCCTCCCTTAGTAGATTTCAAGTATTTTCTTCTTGACAGGGCCCATAGGCTCCTAAGCTGAAAAGGATGCCCTTGAACAAACCAAGAGACACAATTGTCAAAATATTTTTTTTCTCCATGATATGGATATGCTCTTGCGAACAGGAAAGCAGACCAGCTTCCTAACATATACATTGATATCATGTTATACTTATCTATCAGCTGCCACCATGGTCCATTAGGGCTTTTCGTACATTCACCAAGACTCTCGACAACCATGGAATTTCACACAGATGAGGATTCCAAACAAAATTATTGGTTTGGAAACATGGCTTCCTCTGTGTGCTCCTTGCTCAAGAAGATGGAGATTGTCTCGTCTGTGACTGAAACATGGCAAACCTGTAGTCAGGGCAGAACATGACATACCTGCATTCATCTTCACAACGCACCTCCTCCTTATCATCCAAAGTCTCACTGGAGTGGCAGAAAGCTGATTTTCTGAAATTATGGGGACTGTAATCTTGAGCTTCATTCCTGCTCATCTGTTGTCACCTTTCTGGACCTGCTGCCTTATTAAAACCAATGCATTACCCGTATGTCTGCTTGCTGCTGGAATTCTGCCTTGGAATGGTCCTATATCTGTAAATATTAGACTTGTGCATTTGGTTTCAAATGAGTTGGAATTTGTATCAATTTTGGGCGATATCTGAATTCATCAACTCTGAATCATCGTAAGGCCAAATCACAAAGCAAATTAAATGGAAAATGGATTGGTTATATTGGTTCATTACATGATTTATCATTTCATCATGGTGCTAGAAATAGTGGGAGGAAATGGAGAAGACGCTGATTTTTAAAATTGCATTTTTAATCATATCTTCTCTTCTTCTTTGTGTGCTATGAAACCTCAGCAGGAATTATACATTCACATAGTAACACTCAAACATAGAGATGACGTTGAATCTACTCCGGCCGACAACATGAAGTGACGTGCTCCTAAGTACCAACACATCTTTGTAACTAAGGGCAAATAACCTTAAAGGAAAGTGATTGGTGGGTTTTTCCATGTGACTCCAGAAGGAAACCGGCACATGGATTTAAACGATAGATACCTGGGACATAGAACGCTAATTGAGGAGGCATTATTGTGAAATGCGTCTTGGCTAAAGAACTATACCAAACTTTTTTTAGAGCATATTTTAAATGTGTTATATGTTATTTTTAACCTTAATAAATATTTTAATTGCACGCTTGTGGTCCGACAACATCTAATAAGAAAATGACTATTATCTTTTTAGCGATCGCCTAAACTCTTAATGTTTTTTTTCACTTGCAAGAGATTCTGGTATTGCATTTTCACTCCATTTTGGTTTGTCAAAATCTTGTTATCCAAAACAATTACTTGGATAAAATGTATCTGTACTGCAATTCTACATGGATTAAATTCCATTTTTAATTTACATTTTTTTCTTTGACAAATCGATTCGGACGAACAAAAATTTTCTGCTATGCAGAAGACAGCAAAATTAGTTAGAGTTGTGTTATGTTTTATTTTCTAGCGATTTTGTATAATTTTTCTCTTCTATGATGGTATATTAGGCTATAGTCTGCACAAACATCTTTTCTTATATCTCTCCTATTTGGGGCGTGACCCACTGTACATTTATTTTGTATGTGTTGCAATACTCTATGTATGAGCACCCATACCAAACTGTATTGTTTATAAGCACACTATAAATGGATAGGGCACTATGATATCTTATAATTTAATAATATAATTCCCCCATTATAAGTCTATGTCAGCTGTAATGCACATATTGCAAGTAAGCTCTCTGCAGAGAACTATCCTACTATTATTGTTCTTTATACGGCGTAAGTAAATATGTTCATGTGTTATTTATGTTGTCTATTTAGATTTTATTTATATGCTGTATTCTAAGAATTGCCATATGGGTACTGCCTGTTGCTACAAAATAAAGCAGTGCTTTTCACATATACTGTCACTCATGTCAAGGTATGGTTTGTTAGCCTTTCATCACTCATGTTTATTATGAAAACTTTGTTTACAATCTTATTGTTATCACATGTCTACATATGTACCTTACACCTTTCATTTAATGTAAAAGGGTTAAATAACTCGCAAATGCAAACTCATATTTCATGATATAAGAGACTCCGTAGGAAACCATTGTCTTCCTTCAAAAAACTAATTTCTGCCAGTGTAATCCGCTCCAGTTAAAATAATCCATCTGACTATCATGCTTATGCTCCTTCTAAATCCAGAGGTGGCTCAATCGTATTTTACCATGGATTTCTCTCTATCCAAACGAAAACAGGACCCAGAGGGAACATTTCTTATTTTTACAGACTCTCTGAATCATATAACCCTAACCATAATTAATGTTTATGCTCCCAATAAATGATAATTTGACTTCATCCAACGAACTCTGACAAAAATAACTCAGTAGCTGTGGGTTCTCTGATTATCAGGGATTTCAACTGCATTCTCAATCCCACAGTGGAAGTGCTGTGTGGTTCTTAACTAGAGTTACTTTCACTATAAAGTTTCTAAATTTCTCAGTGGTCTGGACCTGTACGATATCTGGAGTGCTCTTGAACCAGCTGTGATTATACAGTACTTCCTTTACTTGGTTAAATCATGCCCTGTAATGGCTTCTTTGTTACAGCCTGGCCACCATGAGGAAGCAGAGCTTGTAGGTTCAATCTAGCATTATAGGAAGTAATTCAGAAGCCTACAATTATTATATGAGCCTTGAATAACTACTTTTTTGACAACTGTTCTGCTTCAACCTTTATCCCTAAACATTGATTTGCACATAAGCAATCAAAGAGTGGCAGTATGAAATAAACAAGTGGCCCCACCTGACCTTCTTTGCTCCAAAAATTAGAATTTTTTTAACTCAGTTATGAAAATTCAGCCTCACAAGCCACTCACAACAAGCTTTGTGCAGCAATACATAATCTGGGGGCTCTGCTTCCTCATGACACTTAGTGTAATTTATGCAAATTAACACAAACTTGTTACTCTGAGGGTAACATGGCAGGAAACAAGTACATTGAGCCTATACTTGGCACAACACTACATTGCCCAACCCATATTGTAGATGAGTTAGCCTCACTTTAATCCTCTTTGTAAAATCTAAAGGAAAACGTGTTTACACACCAACCAACCTCCACTTCCTTAAACCAATTTTTTTTTATAAGATATCCTTAACTATTATGTCTAGTTAGATCTTGATGCACCATTCACAGAGAAGGAAGTCCTGATGACAATCAAGTCTCTTCCAAAGAATAAAGCCACAGTCCCAGATTAGGTGATATATGCTTCAATTCTGACCCCCCAGTTCAACATATTTTTTAATTATATTAACGATAGAGGAATTATTTCCTCTAAAATGCTGCTAGTTTCCAACTTTTATAAACTATGCTTTGGAATAAAATATACACAAAAAGCTTGTTTTCTCTGTTATTCTGCTGTGGTGGGATGTTTGGCTTTAACCTAGTTCCCTACATGGGAAGGGCTTTTACATGCATGAGGGACTCCTCCATTGGCATTATTCATAGGGAGGCACACCAAATTTTTTTTAGGAGATGGTACCTAATTCCTCAATGCCTAGCACATGCATTTCTGGCTTCCATTTTCACAACCCCACATGTTTTGGCCTTGTCCCCTTTTGACTTTAATTAAGTTGGGAGTGTGGGAAATATATCTCACCACCTCAGTCCTCTAGCCTCTGATCCTGGAATCCATGTTACTGGATATGTTCCCACCTATCCCATAGGAGATTGCTAGACAGTTAATTATGCACATCCTGGTGGCATCCTAAATATGTATTAGTTCTAATTGGAAGTCAAACATACCTCCCTTGCTTCCGTCTGTAATTGAGAGGCTTACTTACACAAGGGCACATGAGGAAATGTCACAAAGACTCCAAGGTAACTTGACAACATTTCAAAAAACATGTTGGAGATGGTCAGACACATATCTTACATAATTATAACCCTAATTACATCTATATCAATACAGGATAGTACTGTATTGAACCATATTCTGGTCACTAGTGTTCTGTTAATTTAGTTGTGCTTTTATCACCCTTTTATTTTGCTCCTTTTCATTTATTTTCCATTCTGCGACAACTACCACCTCTCATGTTTCAAGTAACTCATGTCATCGCTTCTGCTCCAGCTCAAGGTTTTTTGTTAATGTAATTTTATTACCTTTTTCTTAGGATGTAAAGTGAGCATTTTGTCTTTGAACTTGAAATTCTCAATAAAAAGTATATGTTGCTTTTAAAAAAATTGATACCACGTTTATATTCAGTTTAAAATCTTGACAAATCATACAGTTGTTAATAAGCCTTTAAAATGTTGAGCTTTGGCGAGTTGGCAACTACAAATCTGAAACCAAAATATCAAACTTGTCATGTTCACCTTTAGCTGTCCAACCTCCAAATCAACTTTCCACATTTTTTTCCACTTGGTGTTGACCTTTATTCATGTTCATGCTACTTGCCTTTTAGTGGATTCAATTACTGGAATGGTTCCTTATCTAGAGTTTAATTTTGATTGCACACCTTAGATATAAAAAAAGTGTTTGAAGAGTAATGTAAATAGTTTGCTGTGCTTATGCCTAGTATAAAAAAATGCAACAATTAGTTTGTATTTCCCATTTGTATAGTATCATGATGATAGCATGTGCAATAATAATTTGTTTGACTCACCAAATGCTTGACTTCCTATTTTTATAATATGCAATGAAACCACTGTTACGCTTCAGTTTCCTATTCACAAAACTGCAATTTATAATACTAGTTGTTGTCTTTTATGTTCAGTTCATCATTAAATCAGGGGCAAGTATAAACGTTTGTCTGCTTTTCAGTAGCATTGTCTTGATTGAATTTTGTTTGGATGACGTTTGATCTAAGAGTTTCTAGTTAATCTAAATTTGTTTCATTTCTTAGTTTAAATTAGTTTAATTTATGTTCTCATAACGAATATAGTTCCTGAGGTCCTGTGCATACCAGAATACAAAAAGGGCAATATTTGCAAGAGATAAAATAATTAAACATACAGAGTAATGTGTTATACACCATCTCGATATTTGTCATTGTTGGGACAGTTACTTAAAATGTGAGCTTCATAGCGTGACCTTGGGGGTCTTTAAAAGCAGGCCTTCTGCACAAAATGATTTTTTTAACATGTGAATTATTCTTCCTAGGTTTGTTTATTTTCTATTCTACATGCATCATTACATTTACCTTCAGCACAGAAAAAAAGGACCTTTCCTGAATTTTATCACTATTCAAATGAAATAATTTCCAAACTACAAACAGTAATTGCTTTTCTTATCTGTACACATGAAAATGAATAATATAATTTTAGTGGTTATTGTTTGTCAAGCAATAACATGGTGTATACATTAATATTTAATATCGTTTTTCTAGTAAAAGCAAAAGTAAACAAAAGTAAAACATACTTCTGCAATCTTTTATGAACAAAATGTAATATCTATATATATATATATAATATCTATAATAAATATATATATATACAGTTCTGTAAAGAGCAATGGACAAGCATTACTCCTGACAGTTGTGAACGTCTGATCTGCAACTACAGGAAACGTTTGGTTGAAGTTATTGCTGCCAAAGGAAGTTCAACCAGTTATTAAATCCAAGGGTTCACATACTTTTTACACCTGCACTGTGAATGTTTACATGGTGTGTTCAATAAAAACATGGCAACATTTCATTCTTTGTGTGTTATTCCAAAGGGTTCACATACTTTTTCTTGCAACTGTATATGTGGAAGGCTGAGCCTGTAGTTGTGGGAGGGGCATGATTTCCTACTTAAGGATCACCAGACTGCTCCTCATTACCGTTGTTGGTCTGGCGATTTGCATACCTGGACTTCCGGCTGTAGCAAATCGCTATTTTGCTTAATTTCTGATCAAATACTTTCTGTTTAAATTTAATTGAGCAGCGCATTGTTGCTAGATTTTGTTCTGCCTATTAGATATGTTGTAACAAGATGTTTTATAGTTTGCTAGGCTTGAACCTTCCTTTTGGCTGTGCCTCTGAGGGTTTTTCAAGTCTCATAGGTTCTGGTTGACTCAGTTTCAATTGTCCAACTCGCTTTAGATTGAAGTCACTCTGCCATTTCACTATCATCTCCTCTCTTTTGATCTCTACAATTTCACATCAGTTAGTGATTTAGATTTGTCTTGGGGACCCACGATCCGACCCTCACTGCCCAGATAACCTAATGTGTTCCTTTTTATGTTGTTAGGTACTAGGCTCTACTGGGTATACTACCACTTATGCTTTGCTGGTTCATTTTAGGCCTAGTCTATTTGCTGGTAGGTAGCCCATCTTATTTTGTTTTTCTGCTATCTAACAGTCACGGTATGGGTACTACAACATTGCTATTACTCTTGTAGGCATTGCTCAGGTTTCATCTACTCTGTCCTACTCAATATCCATCTGATACGACAAGTATGTGAACCTAGTGGTCGTTACGCCTCCCCCCCTCCCCATCCTGCAAC
Source organism: Pelobates fuscus (assembly GCF_036172605.1). Lineage (NCBI taxonomy): Eukaryota > Metazoa > Chordata > Amphibia > Anura > Pelobatidae > Pelobates > Pelobates fuscus. The sequence continues at coordinate 136,963,833 of NC_086321.1, forward strand.
TGACACAAGGGTAAGACTTTGTCTACTGGTCGATAGGTTTCAGAGTCCGCTTATTTAGTTTTTCTGGCCTTCTTGCCTTGTTTTAATGGTCCCATGAGGCCAACACCCATCCTCATACTCGGAAGAACTCATGCCCAATGGCAACCTCAGAGTTAGTCGCCTCGCATGATGGTATAGTGAGGGCCTCCCCCATTCACTCCCATTCTATCTTTTGCTTTACTGGTCACCGTAAAGCCGACAGCCCGTCACATTTTCCGTGGCCACAAAATTCCTTTGGGCCAACACATAGCTAGAGCCTCTCATGCCACTTGGCAATTAGTAGGGCTCCCCTCTCCCTTATTAGATATTGTCTTCACCACTTGGCATTAGGTAAGCTAGCCAGTACGATATTATCACTTTGGTTACTCATGAATTTTTGTCCTATCCTAGCATGTCTGAACTACCAGAAGCTATTGAAGATTTGTCAATTTTCAGCACTCCTGCAAGGTCCATCTCTCCATCTCACGGAGGGGACAATGCCAGACTGTCTTCCCTCAGGTCTTGGACCAGACCTAGGATCACGGATGAATTAAGGCATAGGAATATTCCCTAGCCTGTCACTTCCAGGAAGGCTAAACTTTATAGACTGCTCAACACCAATACAGATAACACCGGAACTGGTGAGGGCCTCAGTGGTGCCCAGTCATCCAACCACCAGGCCGTCCTGTCATAGGTCTTGTCCTCGTTGGGACGGATTACTGATAGGTTGGACCATTTGGATGCTAGTGATAGGCCAGTGGCACCATCTGGATTGGTTACTCCAGAACCTACTGGTCTCTCAGGCACCCTGACTGGTAAATCCATGGTCCACTACAGAATACTAATATTATCAACCGTGCTCACATGGTGCCAGCTAATATTAAGAAGGATATCTTGGAAGGCAAGGATGTCAATCTAGTTTCGCTGCTGATTGCCTCCAAAGATATTCTGGAGAACAAGACGTATTCCTATGTCTCTGTTGTACTGAAGGCTTGGGACCCCAGGCTGAATAGGAAGTTGTCAATACCTGAGTTTGTCCAGGCCTTTGGTATTTATAGGGACGTGGTGTGCTTGGTTTATCCTGAGCACAGAGAGGATTTCGATCTGTATTTACACAAGCTGGTGGACTTGGGACATAAGTGTGGAGGTCATCATTTTATGATTACCACAGATCATTCTCCGCGAAGGCGTCTGCAGCTCTGGCTCAGTTCAATTTTTAGAGGGACTGGAGCCAGTTGGACACGGAGCTGTTTTGCAGGCACTTCACGGGTCTCAGGTCCCCAGCTTGTGGTATTTGCTCTTTGTCCTCACATACCACAAACCTATGTCCTAATACCCCAGAGCTGGGTGCTAACTTTCCTTTCCCAACCTCCTCAGCTAAATCTGAGAAGGTGATTAAGGATAAGCTTGGTCGTAATATTGTTTTTCTGGGAAAATCCCAGATTTAACTGCAATAGCTGCAATAATTTTATTGCAGGTTTCTGTGGATTTAGTGCTTGCTGGTTATTGCATGTGTCTTTTCTTTGTTTTAGGGCACATGCCAAAACAATGTGTCCAAATAAATTGTTTCCCAAACACTACATGGCCTTGTTTAGTCGACTTATAACATAGCCACCCCTCACCCCACTTGGTGTAATTTTTGGTGACTGGATTCATGGAAGGGTCCCATACGGGAATCATTTACAGGGCCGGCCTTAGGTGTTCAGGCGCCCTGTGCGAAACAATCTTGTGGCGCCCCCCCCCCCCCCACCCTCACCCGTCTCTGTTTGGACCCCTTCAAACTATTTTAGGAGCATTCACAATCTGTCACCTCCACCCCCTTCTACAAAACCCCTGAACCTCTTAACCAAAACCCCTGGCCAGATCTTCACCAAGCCCCTGGCCACCACTTCATCAAACTCCTGGCCACCCCTTCCCCTTCATCAATGCCCTGGCCATCCCTTCATCAAACTCCTAGCCACCCCTTGCCCTTCATCAATCCCCTTCCACCCTATCAATTCCTGCCACCCCTTCATCAGTCCCCTGCCCCTCTCATCAATTCCCTCCCACCCTTTTCTCAGCCCTCTGCCCCTATTCATCAGCCCCCTGACCCCCTCATCAATCCCCTCCCACCCCTTTAACAGCCATCTGCCCCATTCATCAGTCCCCTGACCCCCTCATAAATCCCCTCCCACCCCTTTAACAGCCCTCTGCCCCATTCATCAGTCCCCTGACTCCCCCCTTTTATCAGCCCTCTGCCCCCATTCATCAGCCCCCTGACCCCCTCATAAATCCCCTCCCACCCCTTTAACAGCCCTCTGCCCCATTCATCAGTCCCCTGACTCCCACCTTTTATCAGCCCTCTGCCCCCATTCATCAGCCCCCTGACCCCCTCATAAATCCCCTCCCACCCCTTTAACAGCCCTCTGCCCCATTCATCAGTCCCCTGACTCCCCCCTTTTATCAGCCCTCTGCCCCCATTCATCAGCCCCCTGACCCCCTCATAAATCCCCTCCCACCCCTTTAACAGCCCTCTGCCCCATTCATCAGTCCCCTGACTCCCCCCTTTTATCAGCCCTCTGCCCCATTCATCAGCCCCCTGACCCCCTCATCAATCCCCTCCCACCCATTTATCACCCACCTGCCCCCCTTTAATCAGCCCCATGCCCCCCTTTTCAATTTTCTGCCACCCTTTATGAATCCCCTGCCAATTAATCCAATCCATGCCACCCCTTCATCAATCCCCTGCCCCCCTTAATTAAATTCCTGCACGCCTTCAACAAAACCTATTTAATACAAAAGAAAAAAAAAAAGGACAGTCACTCACAGTAAAGGCTGCTGCTCCCTGGACTGAGCTGTCTCCGCCGATTGAAGAGCACCGGGCGCTGCCTTCACTCACTGAATTGGATCCTTCCGCGGCTCCCTCTGATGACAGAGCACGTCGACGTCACGCAAGTACGCGGCGTAACGCCCCCACGCTCCTCCTCCACACTCCACACAGAAGTGGATTCCCGGCCGCTGCTCTCTGCTCATAATTTGCAAGTCAAGTGCAAAGCAGCATTTTGCACTTGACTTGCTCTTCACTTGAAATACATAACTCGGCCGGCCTGCGAGCTGTGTTGGCCGCCCGGCGCCCCTGTTGCCATGGCGCCCTGTGCGACCGCACAGCTCGCACACCCCTAAGGCCGGCCCTGATCATTTACATGCCATTCGGCATTGTAGAATGTAAAAACCTAGTGTCATCCCTTGCCAATCCAATATTGTTTAACACTCTGTTACACATTGAAATGAAACAAGGTTTCCTACTTGGGCTGTTCAGTTCCCCATCTTTCTCATTATGGAGAACTAAGCCTATAGGGGTGTTCTCTGGTAAAAGTTCAACCAAGCAAAGGTTGATTGTTGACCTCTCTGCTCCCCACTCTTGCATGACCACGAGTCTGAACTCTCTCATACCTTCAGAGGAATTCTCCATTCAGTATGCCACCATTGATGATGCCATTGACGCAATTCTGACTGCAGGGAAGGGGCATGGCTCAGTAAGACTGACATCATTAATGCCTTCAAGCTCCTCCCAATCCATCCTTCTTTGCCACCTTAACCTTTAACTAGCTCACAACACTTAAAGTTACTTGAATACAATCGTTAACATTTTCAGGTAAAAAGAATACGCTCTGCTCCTACTACCTCTAGTAATATCCCAGTACATATCATCTAATGGCTGGGACAGTAGAGTCATCTGCATTTGCCATCTATATTCATCAACCTGAGAGGTAATAGAGACATGCATTTAAGTATTGGTTATGTAATGTCAACACGTATTCAGTGCTAAACTGTTAAACTTTTTGCCCTCTTTTACAGGCCTACCCGAACGTCGGTTCTGGCATACCACCATAACTATGACTCGGCTTATTGTATACAACCACAAATGAGAAGGCTGAGCTATTTGTGGGAGGAGTTACGCTGTCTATAAATACACAGACCTCCCCTTCCTCTGGGCTGAGACTGCCTGGATCAGCCCACTCACCACTCCCTTTATTAAGCCATTCATCTTGGTGGGCCATTTTTTACAGGCCTACCCGAACATCGGTTCCGGCACACCACAACCAACTTACACCACCATTACTATAACTCGCTTATTGTATACGACCACAAATATATACACACACATATATATATATATATATATATATATATATATATATATATATATGTACATCAAAATTTCCGCTCACCCACTAGTCATTGACCAGTGAAAATTCAGTATAGTACTCAGTAATTTACAGATCTAGAACAACTGCATAGTCCATAGTAGGTCTTTAGTCTATTTAGATCATAACCCATACTATGTTGTGTCTTTGACTTTTTGTCAAGACAACCTGCTTACATATGGATTATAGATCTTAAAAATGTATCCTGTCTGTTCTTATCTGCGTACACCACATAGCATTCTGGGACATAGCAGAGAACATGCATGTGAGGTAGATTTTATCTGGGATTTGTATAAATATCATTATATTAAATCTCTGCTAAAGAATCAAAAGTTTAGAAAAAATTTGGTAATTTTGACACTTTTATTCAAGAAAATGTTAAAGCATGTTAAGTGTATGAGAGTACTGCATTCATTTGTTGCAGATGTCTTTTTATGTTAAGCTATTCATTTGAAAAGAAATGGTATATTTATGTTGAACTATACAAAACATCTGGATAGTTTAGTCTTTTCTTATGAAACAACATGTCTGCATTATGATGTGTATGAAAATGTATTACTTGCTTGCTGTTAGATTATGGGCTCATAGCATTTGAATAACTACGTCACAATTGGAAATGTACAATCGTTTGACATTTGGCATGTGGACATTAGCTGTTGGGAAGTTGTAGTATAATATCCTTCCTGCATTAGAACATTGCATTTTTTTTTATTTATTCATGCTATGAAAACTTTAACAGCATTATAGCATTATGAGGGCATTGACAGTGGCACAGTAAATGTTTTATAGAAACCATACAGCTTTACTGGTTATAGTTATACTAGTTGAAGAAATCACTGTCACTATAGAAGTTTAACTTTGACAGTTACTATTGAAGTGTATTTGCTTAGTACATGAGAAGATTTAAGACATCCACGTTTAATCCAGAATACCCAACAAATCTATTTAATAAATATCTGTACCTTCTCAAAGGACAAGTTGTAGATGTTAATAGATATATTAGGACAATGTATGTGTTGCCAACACTTTTATTTTATCTTTTTGTCAAATTGTTAGCACATATTTATTAAATCTGTTGGATTTGTTTATCTCCTTTTTTTTTTTTTTTCAAACCAAGCTTTCTTTTATTGAGGCAGTGAAACATACATTACAGAAAAAGAAAAATATATGTGGAAGACCTACGCCTGAAACTGTGAGAGGGATTTTTTGTCCTATATAAACCTCAGTAACCCCTGCTTACCTGTCGTCGCCATTTTGGGAAGTTCCCCTCCCACCTCACCCTTTATTATTCATATTAATATACCCAGGTGGGCCCTCTTTATTGCAGGTCTAACCTCTTGTTGGTTTCGGCACACCTCAACCGACTTTTGTTCTTATCAAATTACTTTCTTTTAATAATACGTCCTACTGTTATCCCATACACAAATAAACATAGAAAATGACTTTCACAGTATTCTCATAAAGTGCCCAAGTGAAAATGATAAATTCAGATTCGGTAATTGGAAACTTCCCTTAGGCAGAATGAAACCCCAAAGATCACCTCAAAATCTTCACATATATCAATACATAGAAATAGGGGTTAAGTTAAAATTATATCTGTGTGACAAATTAACCCCCAAAAAAGTTTTTGATTATAAAATACTTTGTTGATTAAGAGTTATATTTTTATATTTTAAGAGGAGTGGAAGAGGTTTATTTTGTCAAATGACAACATTTAATTAAAAGGGAAACCAAAAAATGGGGGGACATATCCTGTTTGGAAGGATATTTAAAGGAAGGATTGATCCCAAGAGGCTTGAGAGTAGAAAAAACTCCTGCATGTGGAACCGATAATGAGGATTTAGAAAATGGGAGGGAATTCTTGAATGTTGCTCCAAAAATCTCATGAAATTAATAATTGACTATGAAAAAGAAAATAGATTAGTACTAGAAGAAGAGCTTAACACTGTGGAAATCCAAGATGTAAATAGGGATGATCCCTAGTTTAAAGAAAAAGAACAAGAAATCAGTACTAGAATAAACAATTTGCAGGACAAAATAGCCGATACAAAAAATAACAAGATGCAAAGGTATAAAAACGATAAAATCCTTTTCCACCATAAACAGATTAAAATACCAACAAATCCGACCATCATTTACGAGGCAAAATTCTGAATATAACAAATTTCCTCATAAAAAGAACTTAAGAGACTAACCCACCTCCATGTATAGTACAAGAAGAACTCCCACTAAGAACTCAAATCAACCACCTGCTCATTTGACAACTAGACCATGGGGGAGGAGGGTCACAGAATGAGAGAGGTGGTAATTTAATTTAAAGGTTGGCACAATGGGAAACCTATTGGATGTACTAAAACCAGGGGGACTAAATGTGGCTATAGATGCATGCTGTTTTTTAGATTAGTTTTCTTATCTCTATTTTTTTTCTCAATGTTGTCTATTTTTCTATTTTTCATCCCTATTAGTTAATTTTTTATCCACTCAAAAACCCTTAGTTTTCCATCAATGTGCATACAAATAATTTTTTATCTGCTAGTACTTATACGATTCTTATAATTATATTCTATAGTTATGTTTTAAAGAATTTTTGTAATTGTAGTTTTTGGACAATTTTTTTATTAAAAACTTTTTGTATTTATCACATAGGTGGATAATTTAGAATTTGAAGCACCACCTATATGTATATAAACACAAATAAATAACAATGTATCTTATATAAAAAATTTTATACTTCATGGATAAATTGGGTAATTGTGCGGGTATACAAAAGGCTATTACATTTGTTGAATTTTTTTATATAGATTTAATATATAATATATGTTTTTTAATAAAAATATAACTTATGATAAACAAATAATTTTAAAATTTACAAAGCTTTTTTGGTTAATTTGTCATACAGATATAATTTTACAGAACTGTGCAAGATAATTCTGGTTACCTTTGTGTATAGTGAGGTGACTACAAAAAATGTCTTATAAGGAAAATAGTAGACATTAAAATGGTAGGCTTATAGCTGTTCCCACATTGGAAAGGAAATAAAAGGGGGACAACGACATAGTACATATATATCTGCATCTAGTCACAAATCACTTTTTGGTCTATTCAACACTTGCTAAGGGAGGCTGGTGTCGGTAGTTTAAAAGGAGAAACATAAAATATACAGGGCTGGAATAGCCTGTATTACATAGTTACATAGTTACATAGTTACATAGCTGAAAAGAGACTTGCGTCCATCAAGTTCAGCCTTCCTCACAAATGCTTTTGCTGTTGATCCAAAAGAAGGCAAAAAACCCAGTCTGAAGCGCTTCCAATTTTGCAACAAACTAGGAAAAAATTCCTTCTTAACCCCAAAATAGCAGTCAGATGTCTCCTTGGATCAAGCAGCTATTACCCCACTAATTAGAAATTATATCCCTGAATGTTATGTTTTTTGCAAGTGTTTATCCAATTTCAATTTAAACATCTGTATAGACTCTGACAAAACCACCTCTTCCGGCAATGAATTCCATATCCTTATTGCTCTTACTGTAAAAAAAAACTTTTCTTTGCCTTAGATGAAATCTCCTTTCTTCCAGCCTAAATGTGTGACCTCGTGTCCTATGTATAGCCCTGTTTATGAATAGATTTCCAGATAATGGTTTGTACTGGCCCCGAATATATTTGTATATTGTTATCATATCCCCTCTAAAGCGCCGTTTTTCCAAACTGAAGAGATTTAAATTTTTTAACCTTTATTCATAACTAAAATGCTCAATTCCTTTTATCAGAACACCTGTGGTAGGTAGACTAGATATATTATAGCCTTAGAGCAGCAGGCCATAAGGTAGGAAAAGCTGCAAAAAGGGGGTGGTTAAAAAACACGACAAGAGTATTTATCTGCATTTCTTTTTTAAATAAAAAAATGTTTGTATGTCTATGCATTTTCCCACTATTTTTCTCATAAAAGTTTTTCCTGCTAAAATATATTTGGTTGCATTCTGAGATGGAAATTTCTGTAAAACTGAATCCTTTACTATAAAGAAAACAGGTACTTTTTATTTACTTTAAAGGGACACTATAGCCACTCAGAGCACTTCATCTCATTGAAGTAATCTGGGTGTAGAGAAACGGCAATGTTTGCATTGTAGTGTGAAGTTTGCCTATTTGCATGAGGACATCCAACTTCTTCAAAATCCCCACAGGAGAGAATTGATTCAATGCTTTTTTATGGGAAAGGCCTAATGCACTTGCGGCGCTTCCATGGATCCGATTTCTTGTTCCAGCATATTCCACAAATGCTCAATCGGATTGAGATCTGGGGAGTTTGAAAGCCAAGGCAACATGTTAAACTCTTTCTCATGTTCCTCAAACCACTCCTGAACAGTTTTTGCAGGGTGCAATATCCTGCTTAAAGAGTAGACCAACATCTAGGAACACTATTGCAATGAAAGGGAGTACCTTGTCTGCAACAATCTCTTGCAAGGAGGTACATGTCAAAGTAACATCCGCATAAATGCCGGGAACCAGAACATAACACTGCCTTCTTGACATACTGCATCCTGCTTCCATCTCTTCCCCAGGTAAATTACACATGCACTTGACCACCCACCTGATCTAAAAGAAGATGTGATTCATCAGACCTTCTTCCATTGCTGAAGTTGCTTTCGGCAATAGACACGGGTCATCATGGACACTCTGACAGCAAACTGCAATGCACTGTGTTTTCTAACACCTTTCAGCATTACGTTTTTCAGCAATTCGATATGAAGTAGTTCATCGGTGTGATCAGATAAGCCTTCACTCTCCACATGCATCAATGAGCCTTGCTCACCCATGACCCTGACAAGGGTTCACATATTTTCCTTGCTTTTTCCCCTTCTGGTAGGTACATATCACAGAAAACCAGAAACACCCCACAAGACTTGCCTCTTGGGAGATGCCATGACCCAGCTGTCTAGCCATCATTATTTGTCCCATTGAACATCTCAATTGAATTTACTGTGGAATTTTATATATGTTTTTATATTGCAGAAAAAAACAAAGACGGATCAGCGCTGAGTAACCAAACAGGAACAAATAAGAACTTTTCCACATATTTTTGCTGTATCCTTCCAGGTTATATGTTTATATTGGACTTTGTATAGGACTTTTTATTGTATTTTATTTTATATTGTAATTTATTCTCAGTTTTTATTGTGTTCTTATGTCTATTGTTTATGTTTTTATGTGTTTTTTTAATAATTCATTTTGATGCTACCTTTTATATTTTTTGTATCTATTCTTAAATTTTGTCTTACATTGTGGTGTGTTTAATTTGTTGGTTTTTATATTGCTACTATTATATTTATGTTTATTTTGACTATTTGGCCCTTGTCAACATCACTTAGATATTTTCGCTTGCCCGTTTTTCTGCTTACAACAGATGGAATTAAAAACTGACTGTTTACTTTATATCCCACCCCTTGACAGATGCCATTGTAATGATTTAATTAATGTTATTAATTTAACCTGTCAATGGTTTTAATGCTGTGGCTGATTTGTGTATAAGGTTCTAATCCAGAATGCTTTACAACAATGATCAGTAATATACAAATAAATGGTGATTTAGAGCTTTATAATTAGCTTCATAATTAGGTATAGCAATCACTGTCCATAAAGTTATATGCTATTTCAATTTTTTTCAATTTATTGGTATTTACCAAGTTACAACTGAACAAATAAAAGTGGCACTAAGGGTACAGAAGTGAAGGGGGGTGAGAGCAGAGTGTACAACATTAAGTTTATTTAATTTAGTTGATGTGTGGTATCAAAAAAACAGGAGCCCTATTTTATATATTTTATCCATTAAGTTTATTTAATTTAGTTGATGTGTGATATCAAAAAAACAGGAGCCCTATTTTATATATTTTATCCATTTGTTTTAATCTATTGCTAATATATATTAAAATACATTTATTGGTTTTATCTATCTAATACTTTATTATTTTTGTGCTGATTTCCTGTTTCCTGGTTCCTGTATATCCCAGGTTGGGGTTATACCACCAAAGCTTTTCAATACCAGAGTAAGTCATTGCTCTTTAAAATATAAGTTAGATACATTTATTACAATACACTTACATTAATAGTCTATACTATTAGATTCTTTGTTTCCTTATCCCTGCATGTTGGATCACAATTGGATACAGCACAGACAACAATGTCCCCTGCACTCAGGTTCCACTCTTCCCTCTGCCCCACAGCATCAGAGGTGCTCTGCATTAGACAGACACTTCTAATCCGTCAAACAATAATAGAAAATACAAGCAACACTCCAGGTACTGAAATGTATTTATTGGATGGTACAACAACCCATAAAAGTTCAAAAGTGTGACGTTTTGTCCATAGAGGGCCTTAATCATGCATAAACATCATATAATTGGATAGTCACTATACTTCTTATATGTTCTCTATATATACTGATTCTACTGTCCAAGTGCAACACTGCAGAGACAAAAAACAGGAATAGGTTGTGCCTAAAAATTATAATATTTAAAACAATGATATTGAGTAATAATACAAAATAATAAAAAGTCTGAATATAAAATAGCAATAAATCATACAATAGCTGAAATAAAAGGCCGAACTTTGAGATACAGCTGGTGCAACGGCAAAATAAACTTTAAGGAATTATTTTCGTGTTGGGATAAAGGAATGAGAAATGGCATTATATTCATATCTAAATAAAAAAAGAACAGAGAAAAAACCTCCAAGCCCACCAAATGTGTAATTATGTGCCCACCACAGTGGTGAAAATCACTCACAACCTGGAAGGTGTGAGATACCACATCATGAGAAGTATAGCTTGCCTTTCTTTTTTTTTTTTGGTCAATCTTTATTTTATTGTAAGTTTTCAAGAACAAACGAGACACAAAGACAGGTTCAAGGGGTGCGTTATACATAAACATTAAAAACATAATCAAGCATACACTCTGGTCTCACGTTATGGTCCTTTTTCAGTGTACGGTACAAATGTGTGGGGTTGCCCCCATTGCCACTTAATCGTCTTTGTAGTTGATGGAGTTAGGCCGTAGTTCACAGGGTAAATATGCATCACAGGCATGTCAGTATAATCGTGTGATCAGACCGTATTGTCAAGTGTTAGTATCAACTTATGACCGTGGAGTTTAGCATTAGTTGTTCCTTGTATTACCCAATCATTCGGTTACCCAACAGTCATCCCTATTCTTCCCTCTTTGGACCTCTGTCAATGTTAATTTCCTGTGTCCGAGAGGGAAAGATGCCAGATCGAAGCTGATGTGACATTATCGAATTATATGCTGAATGGGCAGGTGAGAATGTGTGGCTAGCGTCAGTCGGCTGTGCGAGGGGGGGAGGAAGCGGGGCCAGCCGACCTGGTGGTTCGGTGTTTTGATGCCAAGGCATTGTTAGCTAGCATAGTATCTGCCCTGTCCTGTAATAAAGTTAATTTCTCTGCGGCTCGTCTATAGAGTGGTCGGCGTTAGCTTGTGTTTGCACTCTGGGCGGGCTATCATCTCTCTCCGTCAGTGACTCCGGTGATCTAGGGACCACCGGGCCCTCAGTTAGTCCTTTGTGTAACATTAGTGTGTGTATTCCATTCGGCCCCCCCCGTCCTCCCTCCCCCCCACGCCGCCTTTGGTATGGACTGCGGGGTTTAAGCTTGCTAACTGTCTGTGGGATGCATCTGGCTGGGCAATTTGGGTAGTTGGTGGTGGTCAGTAGTCGGTCTGTCACAAGTGGAGGTCTAGGGTCCCATATGCCTCTCTGCAAGCGCCAGTGGCTCATACGTCCTGTTGGCAATTAGCCTCATATCCCTGTTGCCCTCTGCCGTGTGGCCTTCCCTAGTCATGGTATTTGTCCATTGTGCGGGGCTTATCTGCAGAGCCTGGGTGTGGCCTTTCCCTAAGTCATGTGTGGTGACCTGTGGGAGGCAAGAGCCTCGACTCCTTATGTCTTAATCTATACGTGGCTCCTTGGAGCAGTGTGTTCAGAGATTGTAAGGAAGGGTGGGGATGGGGTGTGCAGGTAGTAGCTTGCCTTTCTATATAGTCTGTGCAATGTATAATTTGCTTAAAGGCTGTGAAACCAGAATGCCTGCAAGAAGACTGACTTAACTAGATCTTACTCCAATTTCAACATATAGGAAGTCTTTTATCCTTCAACTTTACCCAGATGGTTAAAATAGCATAAAGACAAAGGTTTGTGCATTCTGGGGAAAGTAGCACTTACTGTCAATAACAGCTCTGGGAAGTGATACGTTTCCCTCTTGAACCTGAGACTGCAGGCAGCACATGATTAAGCAAAACTCCCTCAACTAGCAGATAAGCATTCATAGGAGCTTGTAAGTTGTTGACAAATCTTGGCATGGAAGGATTTGTCTGCCTTTACAAAATTGGCAATTCTAGCTGTCCCACCCTCTCTCTAATGTGTCAGCCATATGTAAGGTGCCACTGTAGAAAGGGTACCTATTGGGGCACGGATTGCATTCAAACACTTTACTCCACTTCCCACTAAGAAGCTGTTCCATCCTACTATTTATTTATTAAACTTTAAAAAAAATATTCCTAACCAAGATTGCCCCTGAGCATACAAATTGAAAGAGTAAGTGGCTGAAGAATTCCATGAGCTTCACGTAAAGCATTATTTGTGAAACTATAAAAAAGTAATTACAAACTATTTCAGATGGATCAGAAGCTTTCGTTCATTAATTCACAGTAGCTGCATTATAGTAGTTAGGAAAGTGGACTATGAGCATACTACAAGGCTTATATGCAGGCTCCAATAGTAGCCTGCAACACCTAGTATACTATAAATATTTGGTTTAAGCCAGTGAACTGTACTTACTGTAAGTGGTTATTATATTATTACCATTTGTAACATTTTTATGAGACTACATTCTACAAAAATGCCATTGTGTTCTTGAGAATATATATAAATAGGACATTACCAATTTGTATTGTAGTAATATTTAATATCTATTTTGTCATAATTACTGTATGTGACTAAAATTGTGTATCTTCCCAGTAAATGGACATTGTATAATCTTTAATATATATATATATATATATTACCAGGAAAGGATAAACACATTAAAATCTAAACGTGTACATTTACATAATTCAATTTTAGTTATTTATTACCAGTAACTAAGAGAAATGTATGCATATGAATTGCAGTTTTTTTTCTCCATAAAGTTTAATTCCAGCTGTGCATGCTATTAATTTTAGTTTCAAATAAATGTTACATTAATATGTTTTATTAAATCAAACAAATTCAGTACGGACACTATTTACAAAATATACATTCTGCATCATTTAGAAAGGCATAAATCTGCCTTTCTAAAAAATGCATGGACATCTTTTTCAAAGTAAGCAGGAGCTAGTGCTGCTCGGAAGTATGTCGTTGAAAAGTTATGCCTTTTTCATTTTTTAATTAAACCAAAATAAAGGTAAAACCCCATGGAATGTAAGGCATTTATCTTTCTGTTGGCATCCGTTTTATCTTTGGTGTTGAGATCTCTCTTCATTAAGTTTTTATTTACCAGATTACCCTTGCAAAAGATCATTGCATTTTAAACCCTCTGGGACATTTATATAGAACATTTGCCCTTATGCCATCTTTCAACTATAATTCTTCACAATTATCTGCCAGACAGCCATTGTAGAACAACAATAGCTTGAGGCCAGGTACTGAGACCAAAGATTGGACAATCTCTTCTCTAGAAGTTATTGCTACATTGTCTATGTATTCTTTATTTTTATTATATATATACATATGTGTGGGCTGACTGTGACAGAGTGACTAACTGTGTGGAGGAGATGGTGATGTGACAGAGTGACTGAATGTGTGTGGGGGAATGAGAACATGTGACAGGGTGATTGCCTGTGTGGAGGGGGGGGACTGAGACAGGGTGACTGAGTGTGTGGGGGGGCAACGTGGCATGGTGACTGAGTGTGTGTGTGGGGAAGGGGGTAATGTAACATCATGACTGAGTGTGTGTGCTGAGATTGATATGACAGGCTGAGCATGTGCTTTTGTGGGGGTAGTTTACATGTTAGTAGTCTGCATTTCACTGTTCAGCCTTGCCATACAGCACTGTTTTTTATTTTTTAGGCTAGCCCCTCTCCTGGTTACCTGTTTGCAGTGAGGGGGTTTCTGATCCTTTTTTCCTGGTGGTCCAGCAGTTTCCCTGATGGTCTGGTGGGCTTCCTCTGGAATCTGCCCTCTGGCTGAGAGCAGACCTCTTATAATACCCCCTTCTGGTCTCTGACCAGGGAGCACTTGCACAGAGCTGCTCTCAGCCTCAGCACAGCTTGCAGAGTGCCCAGTGCAGTGTCACACAGGGCCATCTCTAGATCTCTCTACCAGCCCATGTGGTGCAAAGGGCTACCGAGTGTTCTCAGCAGAGCCGGCACTTGAAAGGTAGTACCAGCTCTCCTGTCAGTACAACCATTGCAAACAAAATGTGTTTCGATGAACAAATTCCATTTGCACTGGTTGTAATCATGTAAACATTATTGCAGGATATGGGTGCAGACATTGCCAATCATGTATACACAAGTGAAGGGGTTAAGTATCAAGAGTTATGTTAGGCCTGGAGTCCTGATATATTCTTACTACCTGCTTCATGTTAATACTTTGCAGAAGAATTGCTTTTGCTCCCTCCATATATTTTCTTTCTGCAATGAATTGCGATTATTTGACCCTTTCAATGCTGGACTTTTTAACTTAGCTTATTAGACTGATAGGTCAAAAGTCTTTCAGTAAACCTAGCTGATTATTTATTACTTTTCATGTTTACCAAATCATACAGTTTCTATCTTTCTAACCTTTGTGTAAAGTTATAAAACAAACACACAATGGGTTCTAGGGAGAAATGTCACTGCCAAAAGGTCCCTATCAGATCTTATCAAATCAACAAACCATAGAGAAATAAACCTTACTCCCAACCTGACTTTTGTGATGAGCTACATCAGGCACACAGACACTTCTCACTTTATTTATGCATAATCTTATTTATAAGATAACCTCAAGCTTGTTGAAAAAGTCTAAAAGTCCTTTCTATAATCATATGAAATATCAATAGTTGAATTTTCAGAAAAGAGAATTGCCCCAAACATGTCACTAAAAACTACAGCTGGTATGCACAGAAATTATGCAAATATGCAATAACCCACTACAGACTGATATAAATAATATTTGATTAGTGCAATAAATATATTAAGTGCTGCAACTATGCAACTGAGAAACCATGTATTCAAAGTATTGTATTTTATATTCCTTATCATTTGTACCATATAAAACACATGCATAATAATAAGCCATGAAATGCCTGCATTTAATTTCATAAGAAACCATCATGTTGATGTACCAACATATTTTATTCAACTTCGTTCATAAATTGACTGGAAGATATACATTCAGATAATGTATCTAGCAGTAAATAGGAATGTATAGTGAGGACAGAACAGTTTCCCTGAAAGCATTCAATTGTACATTAGTTTAACCCCTTAAGGACCAAACCTCTGGAATAAAAGGGAATCATGACATGTCACACATGTCATGTGTCCTTAACCCCTTAAGGACCAAACTTCTGGAATAAAAGGGAATCATGACATGTCACACATGTCATGTGTCCTTAAGGGGTTAAGGGGTTAAAAATATACACTTTGTCCCATTACATGCCAACCTAAGATTGATAAGAGGGTGAACCGTGTAGACTGGTTAAGGGATAGATTTTTCCAGGAAAGAACTATATGTAGCGATAATTAGATAAACTTAATGTGTGATTGCTGCATTTCTTTCTCAGACTTCTTTTTAGGATTATAAAATTTAAAGACTGGACATAGTTTTATCTACTAGATAGTGAGCTGCAATGAGTTAACAATTGATCTTACCTTAATTAAAGAAGTCAGAGACCCATAACAACTGTAGCTTGTTATAGTGGCTATGGTGCTCTCAGTCAAGGGGCACTGACCATGGGTTCTCTGTTAACCTATTTTCAAGCTATTTGACACAAACCAAGGGTCTCCCAGAAGCCACTTACTGGAACAATGCTGAAGTTATGCTTCTACAATATAAATATCAATAACATCCATAAGTAGACAGCACTGATTGGCCGGTGTTTTAGCTCTAATGTAACTCTTGCATTAGCAATGCAGTGAGTGTGGGGCAAGGATTATGGAACATGGAAAACCAGACAGACACAGAACCGGAAGATGGCACCAGTAGACTGCTAGCACCAGTGAGCTGTAGAGTTATGGACTGCAACTTGAAATGGCTGAATTGAAATAGCTAAATTGACATGACCTTTCCAACACAAATGTTCACATATATATGTTAAGAAGCACTTTAAAAAAAAAAGTAAATGTTGTTGTAATAGTAAGAGATCATATAATGTAACTAAACCCCCATCATTTTTGCCTAGGTGAGGTGTTTTAAATAAAACTATTACAATCTCTAAGAATTGAAATCATTGTTTAGTGAATAAGCGAGTGCGCTGGATTCTGTATTTTGTATATTTTGGTCCCAGCAGCACCCTATAATGTATGCATGTTTAGGTGAGTGCAGCCCTCTTGGTTTCTTTTATATATTTGGGAGTCCCAGGTCAACTCCTTGGTTTTGCACCCCTCCCTGTCACAGGTGCCTCATTCCAGGACCCTATTTAGCCTTGACTTGCAGAGAGTCCCAGTAAGGAAGTATTTCCCAAGTAAGTGGATTAATCTCATAAGAGCAAGCATTAGGCTGCTACTAGGATAGGACCTGCCAAATATGGGGTACTTTGACGTAGTTGGCAGGCTTATGCAATATATGATCATATAATGTAACTAAACCCCCATCATTTTTTTCCCTAGGTGAGGTGTTTTTAAATAAAACTATTACAATCTCTAAGAATTGAAATCATTGTTTAGTGAATAAGCGAGTGCGCTGGATTCTGTATTTTATATATATATATATATATATATATATATATATATATATAGGCAATTGAAATAGTTGGCTGCACTCACGGATTTTTCTTAAGCAGATCAACGTTTCAGTCCCTCTTGTGGACTTTCATCAGGATCATACAGCATAGCAAATGACATTAAATATATAGATAACAATAAATTGCAATAAAATGTGATTAGACTCACCCCAGGTGATGTGTGTTCAAACCGGCGTCCTGCCGAACCCTGTGCAAATGTGAAAAGATAGCTCCTCCCACTAACGTGACATCGTG
The DNA here is from genome assembly GCF_036172605.1 of Pelobates fuscus. NCBI lineage: Eukaryota > Metazoa > Chordata > Amphibia > Anura > Pelobatidae > Pelobates > Pelobates fuscus. The sequence goes on from NC_086321.1 coordinate 136,981,257, forward strand.
CCGTCACACTACCAGCATTTCCATAGTAACGCGATATGGTAGTAAATTGCTTAAGCTTATGGATGTGGACATCCTTTGGATAAAAAGTGCATTAGGGTGCTAAAAAGCCTTGTGAATAATTACAACTTCCAAGTCATATGTGATTGAACTCGGCATATAGACGGCTCCTGGATGCATGTGTGAACTAAACTCCTCCCAGTACCGTGACGTCAAAGCGTTAGGTTACCGTCGTTAGCATGGTGATGTGGTCTATAAGTGAATGCGTAGAGTAACACCTTGCATGGCATACAGGCATTACAACTATATGGTTGTATATTGAGGCCAAAAAAAGGGAATATAGCAAATAGTACGTGATAGACTTGGAAGTATTACGTGAGTCTGGTGACCAAGGACATTAATACTGTATCATGTAAACTGTACTTCGAAGGTATAGTGCCAATATTATAAAGTGCCAATGTGATAAACTGTTAGTGATTAAAAAAGTGCTAAAGTGCCAGTTATTAAAGTGCCAACTATTAAAGTGACGATGGGTATAATAATTAAAAAATAGAGTGTGAAACCACAAAACAAAACACACACTGACATCAATCTACTAAACAGCTTATTATATATATATATATATATATATATATATATATATATACACAAAATGAAATAATACCGGCACTCTAGGTCTTCCAAAGGTCGCTTATTTATTTTCTGTCAATCCAGAGGTTATATATATATATATATATATATATATATATATATATATATATATATATATATATATATATTCATTCATCTGTGTAAAGAAAACCCACAGACAGGTACAGCTACCTCCATAATTCCAGCTTCCATCTCAATCACACAAAACAAGGTATCATCTACAGCCAGGCAATCAGATATCACCGCATTTGCTCTGACACAAAAGACAGAGATCAGCACCTGAGTACACTGTCAGAGTATTTAGGCAAAAGGGCTACAAAGAAAGGACAATATCTAAAAAAAAAAAAAAATCTGCCCTAAAAACACCACGGGAAAGGCTACTACAATACAAAGAAAAGGAAAACAAAACAAGAATCCCTCTAGTAGTTACTCTTCACACTGTGTCAACATATGTGTGGCAATAACACAGCCAGACACAATAACAAACCATACAACATTAAGGGATCATATTTGTGCACATCTGTGAATCTGGTGTACATGATACAGTGTACAGTGTGTGACAAAGGTTGCTATATTGGAGAAACTGGCCTGAAGCTGCATCTCAGAATGATTCTACACAGACACTCAATCAAGAACCACAAAGAAAATGGATATTGTACCCCTGTTGGTCATCACTTCACCCAGACTGGTCACTCCATCCAAAATCTCAGGATAAAAGTTCTTAAAGGGAATTTTAAAGACTTTCATGAACGAAATACATTTGAGTTGAAAATGATCACACATTTCAACACCAGAAATGAAGGACTTAATGTAGACTCTGGCTTTCTCACACTACCAAAATGTTTTATAAACACACATCTTAATGTCTTATATAGTTATTTTTCAATATTCTCGCTTCACCTTTATTGGATCAATTTATATACATACACTTATCAAAATTATAAACGCAACACTTTTGTTTTTGCCCCCAGTTTTCATGAGCTAAACTCAACGATCTGAGACTTTTTCTATGTACACAAAGGGCCTATTTCTCTCAAATATTGTTCACAAATCTGTCTAAATCTGTGTTAGTGAGCACTTCTCCTTTGCCGAGATAATCCATCCACCTCACAGATGTGGCATATCAAGATGCTGATTAGACAGCATGATTTTTGCACAGGTGTGCCTTAGGCTGGCCACAATAAAAGGTCACTCTAAAAAATATCATACCTTTAGTACATCTTCATCAGATGTTCTGCATTCCACAGCTTCAGAGATATCAGTAACTGCACCGTTATTGTCTATGGAGACCACTTTAACTGGAACTGCTACGGTCCTGCCAGTGAGAATTGCAGTGTTCAGAATCTCCTCCTCCTAAAATACAAAGCAACATTTACAATGGTAAACATCATATTTTTTCTCACGCTCTTGTCATTTCCTGTTTTTCTTGTCTCTTGTTTGTGTAACAATGTAGGTAGCAGCATGTGTAGTAGTGTGTTTTATCAATGTATGTGTGTGTTTATGTATTAGGGAGCTATCTACCAAGAAGACAACTTTACTAATACTAAGTAAAAAATATATAGAATTAGTAAATAAGGTAGATTATGCCCACAGCCAACCATGAGCGATGGATAGGGCCCAATTGACAAAAGGGGGGACCTACTGTCACCCCCACACTTGAGCAGTGGGTGGAAGCCCTAATTGACAAAAGGGGGACCTATTGTCTTACCTCAAGCCTCCACCCATGAGCTGCTGGTGCCTTAAGTAACAAAAGGGGGTGGACCTACTGTCTACACCTCCCAACCCCCACCCATGAGTGGTAACAAAATGGGGGTGACACCTATTGTGTTCCATCCAGTCCACATCCATGACTGAGGTATGGGGGCTAAGTATAAAAATACCCCCCCCCCCCAAGTGACTGGACGCCCCAGCATCTGTGCTCCCCACGGCTTCTATGTTTTTTACATATTACAAGGAATGAACTGCGATTCAGTAGTTCCTTCTTGTAATAAGTGCGCTAACAAACAACAAATTTCTTCTCATTCATTTGTCTTTCTGATGAATGGACGAATAGCCGAAATTCAGGTCTGAATTTCAGACAATAGCAAATGCCCAAGTGTTGGACTGGGCATGCACGTAAATTTCACAGTGCTATCTATCTTAGGCAGATGACGTTATACCACAGGGTCTTCATCTGCCCATACTAAGATGGCGCCGCCTAGGACCTAGGTCCGGGAAAAAGTCAAAGTGTTAAAAAAAAGGTAAAATGTGGGAGATAGGGGCATTTGGGGGTGACTAGAGGGACAATAAAATGTAGTGGAATTGGGAGGGGGATTAAAAAAAATGGATCCGCCATGACAGTGCTGCTTTACAGTCAAAATAATCAAACTGGAAATATTCTCTAAATCAGCTATGCTTTTGGTTTGGCTACTCTGGCCTTAAATTTGAAATTCACCTTGAATTCTCTCTTTAGTAAATAAACCTGTGAGAACACATAGAAAAGAGATAATGTAGATGCAGGCAAATGTTTTATAAATAGTTAATAATGGGTATATTATGTATTTATGCAACATGTGTAGACAAATAGTAACATATTTTACAACAAAATTAATATATTGCAAAACATACTGTAATATAAAGCGACTTGCACACAAATTTCACAATACGATGTTCAAATCTGTTTTTCAAAGTCATGGGATTTTTCACAGCTGTTCGAAATTCAGTATTTTACAGAAAGTAAATAATGAGCATTAAAAAAAAAAACAGTTCCCAAAGAACAAAAAAAATAAAAAAAATAACTGACATATTTTAAAACAATGAAGTATTCTGAATGCCTTTTAGGTCTCTTTAGCCAATCAGAATACAGTTAGTATTAAACTAAAGGTCAATGCTAAGAAAATATACAGATAGGATAAAAAAAACTAATGACAGATATAAAATCGCTGTCTTTCTGGGCAGTAGGTGTAAACATATATACAGTGTTTTTCTTTTAAGACATCTTAAATATTTTTTTGTTTTCACAAAACATAAAAGAACACCCCCAGGCACAAGAGCTATTTCATTTCAGTTAAGTTGTGATGGTGCCTCATGTTCCTGTGCAACATCTTAATTTAAAGGGTTAAACCACTTATGAATGGTTTAACCCCATAAGTTGCACAGATAACTTTACTTCACTTTCCTGTGAAATCATTGGTTTCAATGTCTCTGATTGGGGGCCAGTCATAGGCTAAGAGTTCATGCTTCCAGCCCATCACTAACTTTTGACTGAGAACACTCTGTGGGAAATATATGTTTAATAGGACAATTTAAGAACTGTAACAACTACAGGTTATTGTGCTATTAGGCAATAGATACTGTCCCACAATATCCTGTCAAACTGATTTGGAAAAACATGAAAAAAATTGGGGCACTTTTTCACCAATATTGGGTCTAGAGAACTGAGGGTGAGTTAACCTGTCTATCATTTCTATCCAAGGTTGAACAGGTTTCCCAGAAATAGGGCTTTCGGTAGGGGTAACCATATTCTTTTTTGGCTCACGTCCAGGTGTGTTTTTTTCCATAGCATAGCCCTGTAGGAAAATGGGTTGACGGGCATTTTACCAGACCTTAGAGTGACCGGCTTTAATGCTTACACAGAAATAGGAAACATCAGTGTTATATTAACAGTCTGTGAGGCCATGAAGGGGCACTGCTCCAAAAATTAGAGGGGTATAAATATGACCAGTCTTGCGCAGGCACAGTGCGTCTAACAGGACCACTAACTAATGATAGATAAAAGGGGTGAATGCATCACCTAAGGAGACACCAAGGCCAGATGAAAATGACACTGCACCTGGATGGATCAGGTGTATCAAAAACAGTGAGTCATTCTAAGGACTGGTGTGAATGCTTGCTTGGAACTATGTGAAGAAGAGATGTAATTCACTTACAATACTGTTTTCTTATCGGTTACTTCATTATTAGGCAAATCATTTTTGAAAAGTTTTTCTGTCAAACCAAATTGTTTTGTTTCCATTAAATAATGTGCTATCTATGCACCCTGAAAAAAATTTAATTTAAACATCACTTTGATTATTACTTTTGGAGTTTTTGCAAACTGTTGACTTCAAAAACCATAGTTTGAAATCTGAAAATGAAGTATTTTTTTTCATGCCAGTTAGCATTATTACATTTTGCAATGTATATATTTTCCTCTAGTCAGAATGTACACCCTTCTATGACTTAAAGCATACATTGATGAATGAATTTAAAATAATTATATTTGGGCCATTCAAAAAAAGGCATCAATAAAATCTGAAAAAGAAAACTGACACACAAAATACACAACTTCAATAATAATAAAATGCTATTGAGTCATAGTGAACAATTACAAAGTCACTTTTAATGGACTAAGATAAATGATTAACCCTGCCTGCTGTAAACATAGCAGTTTTAGAGAAACTGCTATGTTTACAAATGGGTTAATCCAGCCTCTAGTGGCTGTCTCATTTAAGGTAAGTGTTTAAACCCCTTCTCCCCCCTTCAGCCAGGCAGGAGTGGGATCCTGAGGGTGGGGGCACCCTCAGGGCACTACAGGTGCCAGGAAAACGAGTTTTCTTTCCTGGCACTATAGTAGTCCTTTAATATTTGTTGAACATTATATTTTAATATTTATGCAAATGAAATTATATCTTACCATGTACAGGAGACTTTTCAGGCAACACTTAGTAAAATACACACTTTAAATTGTTTTGCTGTACATGTTTTGCACAAGCTGTACTTTTTATTTGCAAACTCTAAATCATGCTAAATCTGTATAGTAAACATGCACAGCTGGCAGATATATAAACTCTAGTTCATGATCATGTAATATCTGATGTATGTCCCCCTGTGGTGGAATCCAGTTCAGTATTTATGCATTGCCTTTTTATATAAGTGAAGATGAGGGCAAGATCTGGGCTGTTTGTGTGCCTTAAGAACCTGTTGAGAAACCACTGCTTCTGGGTATGCCAAGTTACAGATATAGTACATTGAAATAGATCAGCTCTGACTGCATAATCCAAAGTATTTTAATGTGTAAATTTGAATTATTTGAGCTACTGCTGTGCACAGTGGCATTTGTTGATCTTGATGTCATGTTCCTGCAAAAGCTCATTCAAAGTAATTTATTTATAGGTGTTCTCTCCTTTAGTGAACTAAGGTAAAGATAAATGAGTGACAATTTAAGATATTTATTGTCATCTTCCTGATTAGAAATTTCTGGTCAGTAACTCTAAAATTCGGTCGAAATCTGTGATGCAAATTTCACAAAACCTTTCAGCGAATATTCCTGAAAACCAGCATATTTTACGATCAGCGTTTAATATTGTTTTCCAGTCTCTTTTTTAAATAAAATTTTCTCTCTTGCTTGCTTTCCCATCATGCTGACTGAATAGTTTACTGAATTAGGACTGTCAGTAATTGACTGTTGAAAATGTTGAAATGAAATGAAATGTTGAAAAAATAGACAAACTGTAAAAAAATTATAAATTTAAGAATTATTTCAACTGGGCTATTATGGCCTAGAATTAGAAATTTACTGTGTCAGTTCCAGACTAAAACAAAACCTAGAATTCGAGCTATATGTCTGTTCACAAATAATTTACTAATTTTATATTAAGTGCAACCACACCTATTATATATCATTTTATTAAGGAGAAAACATGTTTACTTTCACATAAAAATTTATTTATGGAACCCTATTTAATATGAATACAATCTGAAAAGTGTGAGATATTAATACATTTTGTTTTGTATGGCATTTTAATAGTGAATATCATAATACCGTTAGCTTTTACTGCAATGAAACACACACATTTCAATATGGGGAAGTTATCATCATTGGTGACTTTAATCTTCCTGATGTGAACTGGAAAACTAAAATAGCTGCTTGTGACAGGAGCACACATATTCTAAACTCCCTACTGGGATTATCTCTAAAACAAGTCGTTGAGGAACAAACTCGTAAGGAGACCATACTAGATTTAGTGTTAACAAATGGAGATTTAGTATCAGTTATTACTGTAGGTGAAAGTTTAGGATCCAGTGATCACCAGCCAGTGTGGTTTAATATAAGAACAGTGACTGAGTCACACCACACAAAAATGAAAGTTTTAGACTTTAGAAAAACAGACTTTTCTAAAATAAGAATATGTGCAAAGGAGTCATTATCAGACTGGAGCAGTTTAAATGGAGTCCAAGAGAAATGTGATTATTTAAAAGTTACACTACTGAAGGCAACAGAAAATTGCATTAGGCTTGTCAGTAAAAACAAATAATTTAAGGAACCACTATGATACTCCACAGATCTGGCCAAAATAGTAAAAAACTAAAAGTTAGCATTTAGTAATTATAAAAAAAAAACAGAGTGATGAAGATAGCGAGATGTATAAGATGTGGCAGAAAGGGGCTAAGCAAGTAATAAGAGCTTCCAAATCACACACGGAACAGAAAATAGCCCAGTCAGTAAAAAAGGGGACAAATATTTTGAGAAAAGGAAAGTAAAACAAGGATTAGCTAATTTAAAAACAAAAGAAGGAATGTATGCAAAAGAGGATAAAGGTCTAGCTGACTGCCTAAATGAATATTTTTGCTCAGTATTTATAAATGAAAATTAAGGAAAGGGACCTCAGTTTGAAAAAAAGAAACAAGTTGTTTGTTACATGTGAGTTTACAGAGGAAGAGGTTCTATTCTAACTGTCAAAAGTAAAGACTAATATGTCGATGGGGCTAATGAAATACACCCAAATTTATTAAAAGAGCGTAGTTGTGTATTAGCAAAACCATTAATGGATTTATATAACCAATCATTGTTAACAGGAGTAGTCCCAGAAGATTGTAAATTAGAGAATGTTGTGCCCATTCACAAAAAAGGTAGTAGGGAGGAGTTGGGCAACTATAGACCAGTAAGCCTTACTTCAGTAGTGGGAAAAGTAAAGAAAACCATCTTAGAGGATAGGATTGTTGAACATGTAAAATAACATGGATTTCAAAAATACAGACAACATGAGTTTACTTCAGGGAGATCATGCCAAACTAATCTTATTGGTTTTTTTGATTGGGTAACTAAAATTATAGATCAGGGTGGGTAGAAATTGCTTAGCTAGATTTCAGTATGGCTTTTGACGCTGTTGCACATAGATGGCTTATCAATAAACTGCAATCTTTAAGTTTGGATACCAATATTGTTAAATGGGTTAGGCAATGGCTGAGTGACAGGAAACAGAGGGTAGTAGTCAATTGAGTATATTCAAAGCAAGGTCTAGTTACCAGTGGGGTACCTCAGTGATCTGTACTTGAACCCATTCTCTTTAATATTTTTTATTAATGATATAGCAGAAGGTCTTCATAGTAAGGTATGTATTTTGCTGATGATAAAAAAAGATTTGCAACATGGCTGATGTTCCAGGAGGGATAAGTCAAATGGCAAATGATTTCAGTAAACTAGAAAAATGGTCAGAGCTGTGACAATTGACATTTCATGTGGAAAAGTGCAAGATAATGCACCCAAGGGCAGAGTATTGAATAATTGATAGAGTCTTAACTTCAACATCTGAGGAACAGGATTTAGGGGTAATTATTATTTCAGATGACCAACATCTGAGGAAAGGGATTTAGGGGTAATTATTTCAGATGACTTGAAAGTAGGCAGACAATGTAATAGAGCAACAGGAAATGCTAGCAGAATGCTTGGTTGTATAGGGAGAGGTATTAGCATTAGAAAGAAGGAAGTGCTCATGCCATTGTACAGAACACTGGTGAGACCTCACTTGGAGTATTATATGCAGTACTGGAGACCATATTTCCAGAAGGATATTGATACTTTGGAGAGAGTTCAGAGAAGGGCTACTAAACTGGTTCATGGATTACAGGATAAAACTTACAAGGAAAGCTTGAAGGAACGACGAGACAGAGGGAATTTGATAGAAACGTTTAAATACATAAAGAGAATCAACACTGTAAAGGAGGAAACTATATATCAAAGAAGAAAAAACTACCACAACAAGAGCACATAGTCTTAAATTAGAGGGGCAAAGGTTTAAAAGTAATATCAGGAAGTATTACTTTATTGAAAGGGTAATTGATGCTTGTAATAGTCTTCCAGCTGAAATGGTAGAGGTTATCCCAGTGAAGGAGTTTAAGCATGTGTGGGATAGGTATAAGGCTATCCTAGCTATACGATAAGGCCAGGGACTAATGAGAGTATTTAGAGAATTGGGCAGACTAGATGGGCAGAATGGTTCTTATCTGCCATCACATTCTATGTTTCTATCTCCCATGAGTGCAACGATGCCCTCCATGTACAAGTTTTACAGTGTTTTTGAAAGTTACAGGGTCAAATAAAAAGCTCGTCCATTTCAGTTTTTAAACATTGAAATTGTCCAGATTGGCCTGCTGGGCCTATAATAAAAATAACAAGGTAATTAACCAGGAAAGGTAATTAACAAGGTAATTAACCAGGAAAGGTACATTCAGATTACTCTGGTTTTCAAGTACATCCTGGAGATGTTACCCTAGCCCAACATCCAGGGCTTGCTACTATTACCCAATTTAATGGTTCTCATTTTATTTACGTCAGAAGGATGAGTCAACCCTGCTGGGATTTGAAACTGCAACCCAAGGGTTGAACAGATTCTACTGATGATGCATTAGCCCACTGAGCTATCTCACCTGCCTATGTTGCTTTTGTGACCTTATGGCAGCTCAGGAAAGAAAATGAACCCCATCATGGCATACCATTTTTAAAGTTAGAGAATGCATGATATTTAAATTGGCCAAAGTCACAATAAACACTGCCTTTTTACCAATGATATTGTTTTCGTTATATATTTTACAGTTCTAAAACATTTATATTTGTTTTTCATTGTTATCTGATTAGCACAACAGTACCCCAATGTACAGGTTTTAGAGAGGTTTGGAAAGTTATAGGGTCAAATATAGTGTTTGAAAATTAAATTCTTTGGACTTTTGCCTAGGTTTGTCAGGCAGGTCCAACAATATATAATTAATAAAATCACATCTATAAAAAGTATACATAAACATACACATATAATTAAATTAAATTTTATATATATGTGTGTATATATATATATAAACCCTATGCTGTCCTGAGGAAAGTCCCGACCGGGGACTGAAACGTTGACTACATATGGCATTTGTTTTTTATCTTTGATGTGAACAATAAAAGTTAAATTTTAAATGGAGACTGTGAGTGCGGACCATCACTTGGAATTTCTGTATATGGATTACCTGGATCCAGCACCCAGCATGTAAGATTTCTGAATATAAAGCCTGCAGTGCAAGGAACTTTGGGATGTGTATATATATATATATATATATATATATATATATATATATATATATGCGTGTAAACAAAAATGAAGAGGAATGCAGCACTCTGCCCACCTGACAACAAATAAATGGAAATACCATTTATAAATAAACCAACGTGCTTCTCGGCATTGAAGATATGTAAAAATTGAAAACAATCTTGATAAAGACCATTTTTTTTCGGTCAAAATGATTACATTTATGCAAATTTAAATACATACATTTGATTTTTTTTATAAAATCCAGTGAGTGCTCTAATTTTATATATATATATATATATATATATATATATATATATATATATATATATGGAAAAATAGGATGCACTCGCAGGTCTTAGGTTAAAGGTGACTGGTGTATTTAGTGAAAAAAGTCAATCAATAATTTATCATTTCTGTGTACAAAATAATTGTTTCGACCATGTGGAAGGACAGCATAGCATGCCCAACGTCGTTAAGGGGTTAAACGTGAAAATAAAATTAAATATTATTTCCACATTAGTGCTCTCTGTGGCATTGATAGATTTTTCTTTTTATTATAACATTTTTTTTCAAACTGGGAACAGTGCAAGCAGTTCTGAGTATTACTATGTTTGCAATATTTTTAGCTATGTATGTATATTCATCTTGTTTTCCACCCTGAATAATCCACAGCATCTTACCAACATTTTGCTTTATTAAATTCACTCAACAGGATTTTAAGCCCATCAGGGTGCATCTCAAATGCTCATAATTCTTTGCCTTATTAAGCAAGTTCCTATGTGCTCATTTAAAACGCCTTGCTAAATTTGATTGTGTATGTTTGAATATGTCCCGAACTGCCTGGAGTTGATTGTAGAACTCAGAACTTGTGGAGCTGCTCTTCACATGAAGAATCTCAGCAACTGGTAACAGCAATCATGGTATATTAGTATTAGGTTGAATGCTAGACTGTGTTAATCAGCATCACCTGCTGGCAATAACTTAATGAAATTATGTCATAAAGGCTCCATACAGTCTATAACTAGCAAAGACTTTAATGTGCGTTTACTTCCATAGTGCCAAAATAACTGAATTATATGTGCCTTAATTCCTTAGAATGTACTCAAATCAGGTTTTGCATGTTATAGGTTGAGTTATTGTTTTCGTAAAGTTGCTGTCATTCGAAAAATCAGAGCACTCTTTTATAATTTGAGTTTATTGTTTTCAACCATAAAAGAGAAAACTATAGATTACAGAAGAGAAAATGGGGATCCAATTTAAACAATATGGTTACATAAATGTAAACATTCTATAGTGAAAAACCCGTCGAATGCAACAAAAGTTGAATCCAAGGCATGTCCCATCATTAGTTATCTGCTAGAATTTCAAGCAGGAGCACAGTGCTGTACAGATAAAAGCAAAACAAGTAGGTAAGCCAACTCAGTAAACCAGTGAGGGGAAACTTATAAATAGCATGAATATAGTTTTTGGCAAGGCTTTAATAATATAGCCAATATACTGAGTGACAAGACAACACAGCCAAACACCAGTATGAAAGTGGACTGCTTTAAAGTGGTTATGTATATAAAATACAATAAACACACTCACCCTTTACGCAAAATGGGAACACTTGAATACAATATACCTGGGATCTATATAGAAAGTAAAATAAAATATATAGTGCAACATTGATTTGAATTTCCAAATTTAGTGTATAAATTCCAAAATTAGCACACACACATGACATAAAGCCTATGGAAGAACAGCTCAAATCTGAAGCACTTCAGAAGGAGGTCTACTTCCTCCACTTTGTACTTCAGTAAATATGCTCAAAGGAAAACAAAGAAAAATACCAATAATGCAGTGTAAACCTCAGGTGGTTACAATAGTTATATATATATATATTTCAAAGCTCTCCTGGTATAGAGCTTCTAAAACTGCCCTAGGATATAGCACAAAGTATCAAATATGGAGTGGTATTCCCCTTAATGAAAGATGGACCAGGCAGCAGAGAGAATATTGCTAGAAGATTGCATAGTACATTTATTAAACCATAAAATAAAACAAATATTAAACAAAAGCAATATAAAATCCTCTTGATCCCAGATGTGTTTTGCCGAATCTGGACTTCTTTAATTGGAAAATAGGCTGCCTGTGCCGGAAGATCCTTTGAAGGTGGGCGCTATTGCTGGTAATTACTAAATTCGCCAATCAGAATCTTCTTAGGGCAAAGTCCTGGCAAAATGTTTGTGATGTTTGTATGTTCCAAAAAGGAAGTTACATATTAGCCATCTTGGCGTTGGCGTTGCGTTTAGTGGAACATTGTAAATCATTTATCCGCAGTATCACTCTTTTCAGAGAGAAAGCAGTGTTTACATCACTGCCTAAGAACACCTCTAGTACTAGTCGTCACTCAGATGGCCACCAGAGGAGCTTCCTGGGTCAGTGTTGCACAATGTGCAGTGCTGACATTCAGCGTCTGCACTCATTGCATGGAGACACTGAATTTTACTCATAAGATGCATTGATTCAATGCATCTCTATGAGGAAATGCAGATGCACAATAGCCTCCCATCACTTTCCTATGGAAAAGCATCGGATTGGCTGAGATCATCAAGTTTAATGATCTCAGCCAAGGGGGTGGACCGGGTGGTGTAGCGAGCTGCGAGGAGACCCATGCGACGCAGGAAAAAGGTGAGTAAACTAATCTTTTACTCTGCTGACAAGGGGCCGGCGACCTAAATATCGCTAGAAAAACTATAGTATCAGGAATATAAATTTGTATTCCTTACTCAACAGTGTTCCTTTAAAGCTAAATAATATATCTGTACAATGCATTTTCCCTGTATGTGAAACTAATAGTTACTATATATCACAGCTGTGGAATATATTACAGATTTTGCAAAACCTATGATGCAGTTACGAAAACAAAGAAAATGTTTTTTTTATCCTGGTATTAAACTGTCTTGTCACATTCACAATATACAATGCACGTTACATATTTCGTACAGTTCCATGAAAGCAACCTTACATTTGAAATATATTGAGAACCGCTCAGTATTCCATAACATTGCTGCTGCTCCGGCAATCAAGACACATCACAGTTTTATATACCTATTATCTATGAAACATTAACATATAACTATTCACCAAGTTACTCTTAAGTTGTGATACCTCTTACATTGTATTATGTAATTATTCATTGATAAAGTGCGCCGGTTAGAGTCATGACGCATGTCCCGTATGTTGTAGTGGGACCCTTGTCCCACCCTGGGCTTGCACATTTGCTTTATTTTATTTGTTTTATCTTGTCAAGACTGCTCCCGGGGTAAGTAAAGGATAGAAGAGAAGAATGATGTAGGATAGAGAAAAGAAGTGGAATAGTACTGAAAAAGGCTGCAGGTCTTTCGGGTATAGCAGGAAGGGGCGCAGAGACGCCATCAGGTCGACAGAGCCTGAGGATGCACGTTGGTTCGCCATCCTTTCCTAGTCCACGTTTTTAATCTAAGAGGGAGTGTGTGCCATGGTTGTGGATCTAAGGATGTGTGGGCCCATCGAGTCTCATCTATTATGTCTGTCTCAGTCTTATGTTTTGTCACAATTTTTAATGATATTGTCACATCTCCAGATGTTACAAAAATTTTGTATAGCTAAAAATTGTAAGCCCATTAGGTTACTGTCATATTTAATTTTATAATGTAAGGAAAGGCTATGTTTTTCAAATGTATTTTTAATAGTTATTTTATGTTCTTGTACCCTTATATTTAAAGGACATGTAGGTATGTCTACATAAACTCAACTTAAAGGACAGATGATACGATAAATAGTATTCTTGGAGTGACACATAGTTAATTTTTTTTCCATATATGGTTTCTTTATTATTAGGATGTTTATATTTTTTAAATTATCTTTTTTATTTCCTGGGGGTATTTTTCCACCTACATCAAGCATGTCAAACTGCGCCCCGCAGAGTAGGCACCTGCTTTCCCCATATTACAGGTGCCTACTCTGCTAACACTTACCCGACCGGGGGGGCCGGGGAACTCAGTGTTCCTGCTCCTCACTGCTCCCTCGCGCACAATGTCTGTAGTGAAGCGGGGTGCCTGGATATGACATCATTTTCTGGCACCCGGCATCACTAAACCACGCGAGGGAGCAGTGAGGAGCAGGAAGGAGGTCTGCAGACAGAAAATCCCCACACCAGCCCCCAAAGGTAGGGAACAATCAATTAAATGATGTGAGTGCAAGAATGTTTAAATGTGTGTGCGTGTGTGCGTGTGTCTGTCAGTGTGTGTGTGTGTGTGTGTGTGTGTGTGTGTGTGTCTGTCAGTGAGTGTGTGTGTCTGTCAGTGAGTGTGTGTGTGTCTGTCAGTGAGTATGTGTGTGTGTCTGTCATTGAGTATGTGTGTCTGTGTGTCTGTCTGTCAGTGAGTATGTGTGTCTGTGTGTGTGTCTGTTAATGAGTATGTGTGTCTGTATGTGTGTGTCTGTGAGTGTGTGTGTTGATCAGTGTTGCATTGGCTGCGACTGGACAGTGGAGTACCTGGAGGTGCATGGAGGCACGCAACGCCACATGATATAGATGAACAAATTTGGCACAGGCTGGTAGAGGGGGGTGCTGTGGTTTAGTAGAGTGGGGGGGAATGGGATGTAGTAGAGGGGGGTGCTGTGGTTTAGTAGAATGGGATGCTGTTTTTTTATACTGTACTTTTTAAAATAAACCTATGTTTCTATAAAAAAAGAAAGGTAAAAAATGAAAGGTATTTTTTTTTTTTTGCGGACCACATAAACTTAAACCTTGTTTATGTGGCCTGTGCCAGACTTTGAGTTCGACATGCTTGACCTACATAGTCTGCACCCATAAAAATCTTGCCTCTGGAAGCTAACTGGTAGTTATTAATTTTTACCAATTGTTTTCATTATTTTATTTTGTGAAATGTATAGCAACATTTTTGTAAAAGAAAGACCTAACCTGGTAACCTTGATAAAGTCTCCTATGTGAGCTTCAACTTTATGATATTTCTCAGACTACACTACTGACTTCTTACACAGTCCTTTCTTACACTGTTGTGTCTGTGAAGGAACTATACCTTGGGCTAGTTGCACTCACTGTGAGTGCCTTCTCATTTTTGTGTGTACGTAGAATTTTAGTGCAGCATAAACTGATAAAATTTCAAGAACCAAAAATTATAAAACATTAAACAGCTGTATTGGAATACATAAAACATTTGTAAGGAAATCTTACACTCCACATAGGAAGCCTTAAATTCTGAAATGAGAAAGGCAGATCCAAGAAAACGACATTACTGTAACAATTCATAAGATAGTATTGCACATATTTATGAATTGCTGCAATTTTGTCATATTACTGGCATATTTCACATGCCTGCTTTATTTATATCTTTTCTGTAACATACAGCTCTTATTCATTTTATGTTTGACGTATTTTCATGAAAATGATTTTCAATATGTGATTGTGCTAGAGTACATAATGTTCATATCTACTGACGTCTTATGTGCCTCTGATGAAGCCTTAAATGTGTAATACATGAATATGTACAGTGATCATAGGCGTGTGCACGGGGTGTGCCGGGTATGCCTGGGCACACCCTACTCCCCGCGGCACGCCAGTGAGTCCTGCAGGAACGAGTGGGAACACCGTTCCCGCTGTTCTTGCAGGCACTCTGCTGCCCCCAAATGCCCTCCTCCTCCCCCCGTGTTCCCCCTGTCATTGGGGGGTGCCAAGAGGTGATACCACCCCCCCTCCCCCGTCGGGAGCCTGTCTCCATCTCAGCCACGGCGAGGAAGCTGTGTTCTCTCTGCTCCCTCTCGCCGCGCGGGCTGTCTGCTGTAGCTGGGAGCCGGAATATGACGTCATATTTCGGCTCCCAGCATCAGCAAACGGCATGCGGCGAGAGGGAGCAGAGAGAACACAGCTCCCTTGCCGTGGCTGAGATGGAAACAGGCACCCGACCCACTGGACCCCAGGGACAAGTCCACGCCAGCACTCCCGGTAGGGAGGCTGGGTGGACATTTTTTTATTTAAAAAAATGTATTTGTTAGTGTGTGTGTCTGAGTATGTGTGTGTCTGTGAATGTGTGTGTGTCTGTGTATGTGTGTGTCTGTAAGTGTGTGTGTGTGTGTCTGAGTATGTGTGTGTCTGTGTCTGTAAGTGTGTGTGTGTGTGTCTGTGAATGTATGTGTGTGTACGAGTGTATATATATGTGTGTGTCTGTGTATAAGTGTGTGTGTTCACGTATATATACACGAGTGTATATAATTTTTTTTTGGGGGGGTGGGAATCTTGGGAGAGTTCCCACCCTTTATTCCCCAGGACTTGACCACTGTCGGCAGGGGAGATCTCTGGATCAAAACCGGGAAACAAATTGGGACCCTCTATCAGAAACAATTTCAGAAGGAATACCATGTAAACGAAAAATCTCCCTCGCGAAAATCTCAGCCAATTCGGGAGAAGAGGGCAATTTAGGCAGAGGTACAAAATGAGCCATTTTAGTAAACCTGTCAATCACCGTGAGGATAACAGTATGTTTTTTAGAAACAGGCAAATCGACAATGAAGTCCATAGCCAAACAAGACCATGGTTTCTCGGGAATTTCTAGGGGGTGCAAAAGCCCACATGGAAGCGTATGAGGTTGTTTAGTCCTCATACAGACCTCACATGCCCCGACGAAGTCCTTAACATCCTTACGCAACGAAGGCCACCAGAAATCTTTAGAAATCAGAGAACACGACTTGCGTATGTCAGGGTGTCTGGCAAATTTACTGTTATGAAAACACTGCAACAGTTCCAGTTGGAGTTCAGGAGGAACGAAGTACCGATCCCCAGGAACAAGTCTGGGAGCCAGATGCTGTACTTTCTTGATCTCAGCAAGCAACGGGGAGTGAATCTTGATGCTTGTGTTGGCAACAATATTACACTTGGGAACTACAGAAGAAAAAACCATATCAGACATAGTAGAAGGTTCATGTTGGCGGGACAATGCATCAGCCTTAGAGTTCTTAGAACCAGGTCTATAAGTGAGCACGTAGTTGAAATGAGTAAGGAACAAAGACCAACGAGCCTGCCTGGCGGACAAGCGCTTGGCTTCCCCTATATAGGACAAATTCTTGTGATCCGTCAAAATAGTAACCGGGTGTAAAGTCCCTTCCAACAAATGTCTCTATTCCTTTAAAGCCATAATGACCGCTAATAGTTCCCTGTCACCAATATCATATCTGCTTTCAGGCCCAGACAATTTCTTGGAAAAAAAAAACACATGGGTGCAGCGGTTTATTCAAACCTAGCCTTTGGGACAAGATAGCGCCTATACCCGTCTCTGAGGCGTCTACCTCGAGTAAAAAAGGCAAGGAGGTGTCAGGATGAACTAATATTGGTGCTGAGGCAAACTGTTCCTTGAGTGTACTGAAAGCAACAAGCGCCTCAGAAGACCAGGTCTTGGTATCAGCACCCTGTCTAGTCATGTTGGTAATAGGGGCAATAATAGAAGAGTACCCCTTAATGAAGCGCCTATAATAATTGGAGAATCCGATAAACCTCTGAATGGCCTTGAGTCCCTTGGGCAATGGCCAATCCAAAATTGATTGGAGTTTAACCGGGTCCATCCTAAACCCGTCTCCAGAAATAACGTAACCAAGAAAGTTTATCTGAGATTGGTCAAAGCTACACTTCTCCAATTTGCAGTACAAATCATGTTGTAGAAGCTTACGCAATACCCTTCTGACTTGTTTGTGGTGAGTCTCAGGCTCTCTAGAGTGTATTAGTATATCATCCAAATAGACTATAACACATTCATGTTGAAATTCCCTAAGAACCTCATTAATTAGGTCCTGGAATACAGCAGGAGCATTGCAAAGGCCGAAGGGCATTACCGTATACTCATAGTGACCATAGCGGGTATTGAAATCCGTTTTCCATTCGTCACCCTGCTGGATTCTCACTAAGTTATAAGCTCCCCTCAGATCTAACTTGGTAAAAATCTTGGAGCCTTTCAGGCGATCAAATAGCTCAGTAATCAAGGGAATAGGATAAGCATTTCTGATCGTTATCTTATTCAAGCCCCGATAATCAATGCAAGGCCGTAGAGTGCTGTCTTTCTTATCTACAAAAAAGAAACCGGCCCCGGCTGGAGAAGAGGATCTCCTAATAAATCCCTTGTCTAGGTTCTCCCGTATGTATTCCTCTAAGACTGAGTTCTCCTTAGTGGATAGAGGATATACAGTACCCCTCGGAGGCATAGTACCAGGAAGGAGTCTAATCTTACAGTCAAAGGACCTGTGTGGGGGTAAAGTATCAGCCCTCTTTTTATCAAAGACTGCCTTTAAATCCAGGTACTGAGATCCGTAAATCTGTGGGCTGGTTAGAGTTACTTGGTGTGTCAACTACGCAAACCGGTGAGATTTTCTGTAGACAGCCTTTCTGGCAACCCTGACCCCAGGAGACTATCTCACCTTGTTCCCAATCAATAATAGGGTTATGCTTCTTAAGCCAGGGGTACCCCAAGACTATTGGAACTGAAGGAGATGAGATAAGCATGAGAGATATACCCTCCTCGTGTAAAATACCAATGGTTAACTTAACTGGTATAGTCTCACGAAAAATAACAGGGTCTGATAATGGTCTACCATCTATGGCCTCAACGGCCAAGGGTGTATCCCTTAGCTGAGATGGGATAGAGTGGTTCGTGACAAAGGCTTGGTCAATAAAGCTTTCAGCTGCTCCGGAATCTATTAATGCCATAGCATTAAGTACTCCCTTTTCCCAAGTTAAAGAAACAGGTAACAGAAGCCTATGATCCTTGTAATCATATGTAGAGGACAAAATAGAAACACCCCAGGCCTGTCCTCTTGAGAAACTTAGGTGCGAGCGTTTCCCGGACGGTTAGGGCAATTTAGGCGTAGGTGACCTTTTACTCCACAATACATACACAGACCCTCCCTTCTCCTGTATTGTCTTTCACTTTCTGAGAGATGAGTGTTACCTATTTGCATAGGTTCTGGGAGAGCTAGAGTTGTAGATTCAGAATACTGAAATGCGGGAGCTAGTCTTAAGGAAGGTCTATGAGTTCTATCTCGAGTGTTCTGCCTCTGTCTCATGCGTTCATCTATTCGAGAAATAAATTAAATTAATTCTTCCAAATTTTCAGGAAGATCTCTTGTGGCAACCTCGTCTAAGATCTCATCTGATAATCCTTTCAGAAATACGTCCATATAGGCTTGTTCATTCCACTTGACCTCTGCCGCCAAGGATCTGAACTCTAACGCATAATCCACAAGGGTTAGGCTATGCTGTCTAAGACGTAATAGTAGTCTAGCTGCACTGGCCTTTCTTCCTGGAGGGTCAAAAGTCCTCCTAAAAGTAGTGACAAATGCATTATAATTATAGACTACTGGATTATCATTTTCCCACAGAGGGTTAGCCCATCTAAGAGCTTTTGTCAATGAGTAACGAGATTATGAATCCAACCTTCGCCCTGTCTGTAGGGTAGGCGCGGGGTTGTAATTCAAAATGAATCCCTATCTGGTTTAGGAAACCTCGACAGGTATCCGGAGAACCGCCATAGCGTAAAGGGGAAGTAACATGGGAAGAGGCTCCCACTGTGGCTACCTCTAGGCCTGTATTAACAAGAGAGATGGGTGGTGTACGCATCTCCTCTGATTGATTACTAGGATGGGATAGTAATGCTTGCAGCGCCAGAGCCATCTGGTCCATTCTGTGGTCCATGGCTTCAAATCTCGAGTCAGGAGAACCAATCTGAGCGTTTGTACCTGCAGGATCCATGGCCCTGTCGTAATGTCAGGATCGGGACAGGGATCCAACACGCAGAATACAAACAGGAGCTAGGTACGTATACCGGACCTTAGAATGGCCGGACTAACGTAAGGAGAAAGCAAAGAATGGTCAGAGACAAGCCGAGGTCGAGGGAACGAGAGAACAGGTAAGCGAGAGACGAGCCGAGGTCAAAGGACACGAGAGATAAGCAGGAACGAAAGTACAAGCCGAGTCAGAACCAAAGAGACAATAGTAATAAGAGCACTGAGTGACCAGACAAGCTAGAACCACGACAGGGCAATGAACCATTACACACATCCCTATTTTATACCTAGCTCTTTGATTGATGACTCTGCCCCTGCCGAGCCCTGATTCGTTGTTCGGAACTAGATTGACAGGTCGGGACGTGATTGCCGTCATGACATCGGCTCCTGAGCGCCACGTCATAAAAGGAAGCGGGGCTATCGCGGCCGGCGTGTAAACGGTTATGAGAGCTGTGAGGATTGGGTGAATCAGTCCCCCTGAGAGGACGGCCGTTAGAAAGTCTAACCTCCTCCGAGGTAGAGACTTCAGGTACCCTGACACCCTCACACACAGCACCCACACAGTACCCTCACACACACAACACACACACAGCACTCTCAGACACACAGCACACACACACATACAAAACGCACACACACACAGCACACATACAGCACCCTCACACATACAGCACCCTCACACACATAGTACAATAACAGCACCCTCACAAACACACACACACACACACACACACAGCACCCTTACAAACACACACACACACACACACACACACAGCACCCTTATTTTCAAATTTAAAGCCAGAGTAGCCAAACTGAAATCACAACTGACTCATTTTACCAGTTTTAGCCATATGGGTTTTGTTTTACAAGATTTTCTCATTTTCTGTAAAACATATGCATAAGAAAGTGTGGATTTTTTTCTTTAGCTTTGTTTATCTTATCAGTCAGAACATTTGAGTTGCCATTTTAACAAGTGAAGAGCCACAGGCTGCACCGTGTAGCGTGAACCAGCTAGTTTTATTGTGGCATAAAGTACAAAACCATGATATGACGTTTCGGCCTTGATTATATATATATATATATATATATATATATATATATATATATATATATATATATATATATATATATATATATCATAATCCTTATTATGTTTATATATATGTTTAGTTTCTGTAATAAAAGGTAACTCAGACAGCCAGAACAGCAGGAAATATGACATGTGCTACTCCCAAGCCAAAGAATCCACCATCAGCAGTAGTGCAATGACTACTCAGAGTAGGAACACCTCAGCAAAGAGGACTGCTGATACTTCCACCACCACTGCCTCCACCACCACTGCTGCCACCAGTAGCATTCATGAGGGGGAAATTCCTGTTAGACAGAGTAGGCACTTGCCTACAGGCATTTTTCCTGTAGGTGATGCCTGTTTTCAGCACTTTTAATGTACCTTTATGAACTCAAGCGTGCTGGTGGGGACAGGTAAGTACCAGAAGCCTTGTCCAGTGTCTTCTGTAGTCCAGTCATCCTTAATAGTAGAACCGCAGAAGTATAAAGGGTGTGATGCTCAATGATGTCCCAGTCACAAAAACAGAAGAAAATAATGTGCAGCTAATTAAAACATAACCTATATTTATAATAATATTAAAATTAAAATAGTATTTGCATACAAAATATATATAAATATATAAAAATATACATATTTAATATTAATACATTAAATTAAGGACCTCCTTGATAAGTATGCCTAATGACAAATTTACAAAATATATATTTTTTTCAAATAGTCACTAATATAAAGGAATACAGTTAGGCTGACATTGTAAATATTAATCACCAATGGAGGATTTTATATGGGATTATTTCTATATTGGAACCTACATTCTTGTAGGAACAAATAAATAAATTAAAAACAATAGAAAGTAAAAGTGAAATTAAGGCCTACATAACTGGTATTATCTTGCTAAAGTATTAAAGAATTGAGAAGATTTTCATATTGCTATCGATGAATGAAAGGCGTGAAATTAAATTCTTCAAATTTAATCAATTTGCAGTATGTGTTTTAAAGAAATGTATGCATTAGGATGCAAGTCTTTTTAAATCACCTCTTTCAGTTTATTATAATTTTTTCCACCACCTGGGGTTTTAGGTGACAAGGGTCATTATTATACTCATATGTGTCATGAGATGCTAGTAGAGACATTCGGTTTAGCACAGGATATGCATGTTGAAGTAAAAGAAAGTTCTCCTACTCTCTATATTCTTTTAAATCCAGATATATATTCTAATTTTATCACTCTGAATTGGAATGACAAAAATTACATAGTTACATAGTTGTCTAGATTTAAAAAACACTGAAGTCAATCATAACACGTTGATAATAAGAATCGTAATCCTTACTAGAAATGGTCCATCAAGTTGAACCGAGAAGCCCATTCTTTTATGCTGTTAATCCAAAAGAAGAACATTTTCAATGTGATAAATTGCTTTTGGTTTGTAGATAGGCACTTCTTCAGCTTCTTCAGCTTTCAGCTGGACATTTTCTTCCATTCTTAATCACACCAACTGATTATATTTATTATATCTAATTATTTTTGACCATATCAGCAAATTTCAATCCGGATAGAATTATATTTTTATAAGTCTGTACTATATTTATTATATTTCAAAGTCAGAATTTAAATAACCGTTAATCTCATATCAAGTTGCCCTGACAGACATGTAATACAGATATTTAATCTTTTTTTTTAATATAGCAAGTAATTTATGGATAGGATTTTCTTACATACATCTCAGATATAATTACAATAATGTTCTTAATAATATTAATGTAGAAAGTTGCATGATCACAGGTGGCAAATGTAAGGAGGACATGCTAATTGAATGTTTCTCTGTGTGCAAAGATGTCTCATTGTCCTTCTGTCATTGTCATTCTATACATATTAGTGGATTATTTTGACATTATTCAGCAGGTATACAAGAGTCAGATTTTTAATTATGACAGTAATGGTTACTAAAGCATGTATATTTCCTTTTAACAAATGCTTGCAGTGAAACTTGTACTTTTTTGGACTACCTGTCTAATATTTTACCATTTCTAGTAAGGATTATCATTCTGCATTCTGATACAATCATAATATATATATATATATATATCTGTTTGTGTGTGTGTGTGTGTGTGTGTGTATGTATGTATTGATATATCAGAGTGTGTTATTCTTCAGTGGCAAGTATCAAGGTTTACAGTTTTTTCTGTTAATTTCTATGATGTGCATGTGCTATTTCATTGATGTTTGTCAACTTCCCATTTATAGGTTAAAAAGAATTTTAAGCGATGACTGATGGTTTAATTTCCTGTCATAGGCTTCTTTGTACGAACATTAGATGCATAAATAGAAAAATGTCTACATTAAACACCTGTTAAAGACCTGGCCTAGAACAATCAAACTAGAACTAGACCAAATGCACAAGGATTTCCAACCTGGCATGACAAATGCAGCTACCCCGCATGAAAAGCATTCATACAACGGTAAAAATACATTTTAATAAATATACAAAGAATTTATGACTTATGACATTTTCTATAAACTTATGCAAATAATTATGTTTGAATACATCTCTTTAATACACAATGTAACACTGAAAATAAAATAATATAGGACTGGAAACTTTGCAATGCATTGTAAGAAAGATACCTATATGATTGGTGTAGACAAGATCACTCCAAACCACATTCAACAAGTTTCCAAAGAGAATATTTTACAGAAAGTATTCTTTAACACCTTAAGGACACAGCTTCAGAAGCTTGTCTTACGCTTAAGGACAAAGGCCATTTTTGCATTTTTTTTGCTGTTTGTATTCAAATGCAATGTGCATCTCTGTCATTTATTGCACCAATACATATTATACATCGTTTTTTTGAGGGCAAACAGGGCTTTAATTCAATGTCACATATACATAGATACATCGAATATATAAAAATGGCAAAAATGTAATTTCTTTTTTTTTTTATTCATTTTTTTCACAGTTTTGGCAATAATAGCGTGTGCATAATATGTCCAGCTTAGAAAACATAATTCAAAATAAATTAATTTATGTGTCTTGATTTATCGAGTACATCATATGTATAGGATTTCAGCTTATTTTGAAAGCTACAGGTCACAAAATACAAGGACTAAAATAAAATTTCAATTTGCAACAATTTTAGAATTTGGTATGTCTTGTAGGTTAAGTAGTATCACAGAAAACAACATTGCCACACAAAAGTATATATTTATATAAAGTAGACATCAAAGGCTATTTACCTAAGGTTAGTTTGACACTTTTTACGTAGCCATTTCATCGCCAATCTCTGCTAAATATTGGAGTAAAATTGTGTTTTTTCTCTATTTTAGCATATACACATATAACAAAGTTTTTGTAATGTGTATTTTGTAAAGCTGGTGTGTGCTATTCCTGCACAGAACCACATATTGTGTTTAGCTACATCTGTTGAGTATAACGATACCCCCATTGTATGCCTTTGTCACTTTTCTGTAAAGCTACAGTGCCAAATAAGAGAAAAGGCTATTTCAGTTTCTATAGTTAGAATTTTCATAGATGGATTTGACGGGCCTATGTCTCATTTTAGGGTATTATAGCAGTGTGACTGTTCAAATAACCCTACCAAGGGCTTTCATTTGATAAAGCAGACACCCCAGGGTATTTTATATGGTGTATATTGTGCCTTAACATGTCACCATTTTTTCCCCAATTTATGTCAATGTTTGTGAGGGGAGGGAAAAAAGTAATTTTTACATATATGTTGCGTTATTGCTGAGTATTTCTTACACATAATATGTACCACTGTCATCTGTCATAAAAATCCCCAAATTATACTCAGTTATACCTTCTGAGTAAAATAATATGCCCAATGTATGACCTAGATACTATTTTGTGAAGTTATAGTGCTGTAAAAAAGACATGACAACAAGCTCAGGTTTTTAAGTGTGAATTTTCATGGAGGGTTTTGATGCGTCCGTATTTTTTCTGCCTTTTTGACACACAAAGTGAGTTTGCACAATATATTTTGCAAACCTTATGTGTGCTACGACTGTATAATACTACATATGTTGCTCAGCTATGTCATCTGAGTACAGCAATACCCCCATATGTACATTTGCCAGGTATATGTGGATGTTGAAGGGGCACATTTGAGACGCAGCCATTCCGTTTTTTTCTAACTTTAAATTTTTACGCTGTGCCCATGTTCCATTTTGGAGTAGTTTAGATGGTTGGTTATGGAAACTTCCCCACAAACACATACTATTTATTAAATAATACACCCTGGGGTAATTCAAAATGCATATTTTGAACCTTAGCGTGGGATCATTTTGTCTCTAGTTTGTTCCAGGTGTAGTGGTAATGAGCATTTTTTTTTTATTCTTTATTTTTATTGCGCATAGCGTATACAGAAGAAGCTTGCGTCACCACAACAGCGGGGCAAACAATGCATTTTCATATAAGTTATAACAGTAATATGGCGAGGAAAAATCGTGCACAAATTTTTTGTTTTGTACTTCACACTATATAGATATGTAATGTGCCATAGCTTTTAACATAGCAAAACAGTTAAGCTTATCTACCATTGTGTAGAGTGGACATGAGTTAGTAAAGTATTAGCCCTGGTGCTTAGTATTTAGAGAAGTGCTAGCTGTCTGGTTGTTGTAATGCTCAGTGTACTGTACAATACTAGCAGTGATTACATGGCATCTTACGATGTGTACATGAAGGGATGGTAGATTATGTTAGTGAGTTAGGGTATCATGCTTTACAGAGTGAATGCTTGAATGCTTAAGTGTACCGCTGGGTGTATGAACAGGTTAGTTGATGTAAGCAGGATTTAATAGAACTCTCTAGTGCCTGAGAGCAGGTATTGTAGCGTCCTTTGGTGGCTGTCAGCCCCCACCTTTTGGAGGCACAGAGGGAAAGTCTCTTGCTATAGTAGTCCATGCCATGTCTCTTCTCCCTTCGGCTCCGTGCGAGATTTTGCTGAGGTGCCCGTTGGAGTCTTGTTTTGCAGAGGGTGAGGCATCGCTGTACCGCCACAGGTAGGGTGCAGTGAGGAGCTCTTCTCCAGTCCATTGTGTTCGCCACTTGGGGTTGGGGCGATCGTGTATGAAGGCAAGCTCCTGGTGGTGCCAGGTAGATCCGTGTGACACAAGGGCTTGGGCTGTGCGCCTCTCGGTGGGGCTATTTAAGTCCTCTTTTGGAAGGGGGGCTCTGTGGGGGGGCTCTGTTAGTTGACTTACCCCCGGGAGCCGCCCCCCCGGGTCGTGTTCTCTTCTGGCGCCTGGGTGGAAAGCCGTTCCGCCTCTGTGAGGTCAGCATGGAACGCTGGATTGCCGGGGGTGAGAGGCGTTGAGCGGATCCCCGGCAAGCCCGGTGCCAAGAAGGAGGGTGGGTAATGGGTGGCCCCTTGTGCCGGACCTGCTTGCTAAAGCCTGCTCTGTTCTGAGTAGAGCGCGCTGCTTGAGGGCCAGGCTTCAGCGCTCGCCGGGGTCCCGGCCTGCCGTGTGTGGATTGCTGTGCTGCGGTCTCGCTTGTACGCGGTCTTTAAGCCCATGGGAGGAATAGAGTGCCGGCATGTCGGCTGGACTGAGCAGCAGTGCGGGTGAGGTTAGTGTAGCTGTTCGACTTGCAAGTTGTTCCCAGAAGTTCTGGCATATCTGCTCGAATCTCATATCAAAGCTTTCCCTCCAAGCTTGTTTGCTTGAGCCCTTTGGGCTTAGAAGTTGTTGCGGTGTGGCGGCCATCTTGGTGCTGCCACATAGCTGTAAGGGGTTCAGGTTTAGAGGTCCTCTGTTGCAGAGGTATTGCTTGTCCCAGTGGGGACCGGGATATCCCCCCCGGTCCAGAAGGGGGCATGACAGGGCTGATTTAAGCTCGCTGTGTGTCAGTCGGGGAGCGGCCTCCCCCAACCGATGTGCTGTAGGCCGCAAGCTCCGGATCTCGGGGTTCCACGCCAGATCGGTGCCCACCGGTGCTTTATGTCAATTTAGTGGCTCTAGATTGCTGGAGCTATGAGCAGACACGTCCGACCATCTTGCGGTTCATGCCCCGCCCCCCAGTAATGAGCATTGTTAAATGTATTTTGTAACTTTTTAAAACTTTTTTACTTTTTAAAACTAATTTTTAAACTTTTTTTTCTTATTAATTTTTTACTGCCTTTACACACACATATATATGTATTAAGGCAGCTTGCCCTGTGATTGTGGGAGGGGCTTATTATTTTACTTTTACCTACTTAAGGGAGACCCCTTACCTTACACCATACCGTCCAAGGTCAGTGTTTTGAATGAGCTCCATTTCCGGGTTCATACAGATTGCCATTTTGGAAAAGTACCTTTGCTCCACGAGGTCTCCCACTCTAGCTGTGTCCTGTCAGTATATTTATATCGGCAGACATTTTGTGTTGACAGAAATTAAAAGTGTATACTGCTAGTCACTTTCAGAACAGAGGTGACTCCATTTTTATATTACAAGGCTAAGACAGACACGATCTCTTTCTATCACTCTATTCATCCAAGTCTGAGCTAAGGAATGCTTTATGTAAACAAGACAAGTGATAAGCATGATGTCTAACAGCGAAAGTGGGATGGAATACTTACCCAGAGACAAATGTATACATAATTATATATATATATATATATATATATATATATACATACATACACACACTATCCATTTATAATTACTATTATTATATTATCATATATAATTAGTATTACGTTAATAATATAGACTATTCATGGATAAATATCAATGAAGAAATATCATGTTATTTAATAATGTTAGTGGAATAGAAATAATCTTAAACACAGCTTCACACAAGAAAACCAGACACCAATGACAGATAACACTAAGTAATTAATTCTACTTTCTAAAAAAATATATAACCAATGATATCTTACAAAGTCCCATTGTAAGAAAAAGGGTGAAATTAAGGTTAGAACGTGTCAATTCTAAAGCTACGATTTAAATTGCAGACATTAAGTTTGGCATAAGAGTGAACCAATGCTTTGAAGTGACATGTCCTGCGATTGATAGCAGACATAAAATAGATAAGAAATGACATAAAAAGCATCACCAATTTTAGTTAACACATTATGCAAAAAGGCAAATGGACCCCCTGACAAGAAATGTTGGTGATGTAATGGCGCCATCTACTGACCAAATTCTAGATGATAGTCTGTAGGGAAAACACACCTACAGTTTCCTATTGGTCCTATCAATTAGTGACGTGCACAGAGTTTGGCCCTTTAAAAAGTAGGGGGATTCAAAGATTCAGACATTCAAACATGCATACTCTTTGAACCACATTCAAACTCTCTTTGAAACACTTGTACTGTACTCAAGAAACAACACTTTCCTGGACACTTAATTTTACTATTACTTTTCCAAATTAACACAACTCCAGAACTCTGAGAACTTTTTCTATTCCATACAATCCTCATCATACTTGCATACAAATTCCTGGGACCTATTTACACATCTGAGAGAAAATCTACAACCTAACTGGTAATTATGCTGATTTTATTTAATTCAATTAATTAAAATTTTCCTAATAGCAGGAATATATATCTGGATATATCTTGGTCAGATTGCAATCATTAGAAATCTTAGTTAGCTAAGGAATATATGGTTATAAAAATTCCATTCCTGCAGGTGGAATAAAGATAATGATATATTAACGGTAAAATTTACCAAAAGGTTAGCATGCCACACTTATCCAGAAATACTGACTTGTTCTGATATAAGATAATGAATCTTATTTAGGAGAGTTAAAATTCGGCAAACATAAAATCTGGTAGAATTATTCTTATTGGATGGTCCTAGGAATGGTCAAATGATCTAGTATGAACATTTCTTTAATTGTAAAGTTACAACATAATAGGATATATTGCCTATGAGGATTGTAGCCAGCAGTGGAAGGGAAAATTCAGTGTGGTCTGACTGTTAGCCAAAGTTTTATTGCTTTAGACTGTGCTGTGCTTTTCTTTTTAAATTGTTGACAACTGGTCGCTTTTAGCTGTCTGTATTGTGTTTAAACCATTGCCATGTTGTATGCCTATGTTATACTAATTATTCACTGATTGTCACGCATGTTACATATTTTTGTTTATTTTGTTTTTATTCGGGATTTTCATTAACGGTGATTACATTAACAGTGATGACATTGCTTAGATTACAAAGATTGTAGTAACAGTAATATTCAGAGACATTTCGTGCACATGTATCGTACGATGTTCCACACTAGACAATTGGATAGTATCATTATTATATCATTAATTAACAAAGATTGGAATAGTGCGTTGTCAGTTCAAGACATGAAATACACAACATTTACAAATCTGTACCCGACTTTGCATGTTACATATTATTATTTTTATTATTGTCACAATAAATTATATTTTTATAATTAATTTGTGATTTACTGTGTGAAGTAAAAATCCTCTAATGAGCTTCCTCTAGGATATAAGAGAATTAACAATTGTGAGTAATTCTCAAGTTTATGATTCAGGGAACCACGCCAAGATATCAATTCTGATATAATAAAAATTATTAAATACATTTTTGATAATTATTATGAAAATATTATTTTTAATATTTATCACCCCATAAATATCCTTACAGTCCAGGAACGAGCCACAATGTTTTCCGGTCAAACAGCTCCTTCCTTTTGCAGTCATCGCAGAGGATAGAGTCCAGATACTCACAAAACCGTAAGCATGACCTACCCATCGCGCCAGGCGCAGTCCCACTGCGTCATCACGGGTTGGGTCTATACTTTACGTTTTATTTTGCATGGTTTCACGTGTTTCTATTACTTACCTTGACTGCTTCGTACAATCCATTTGTTTCATTGCTGGTTGACAAACGTATTCTACTTGTTCCTTTACCTGCTTTCGATTTATTAAACTCCTGAACGGGAAACATGCTGTTCGTACATTTGCCTGTCACTACCCGGCTAAAGGTTTCGTGCACATAGTTCACACGAACAGCTGTTTCGGAAATACTCACAATACTGACCTCTACCGGTCGCCTCCCATTTCACATGCTTGCAGCTACAATGGTTTCGTTTCTGCCAAACACTATCATGGGTTACACTCATTGAGTTCGGTTACACACTCCCGAATGGGGGCCAGTCTGCTTCATACGTTTGGCACATATACTCAGCTACTAACAGCACGAACTCATAAATATTTTGTGCACAAAAACACACGAAATACAGAATTTAGTTCAAATTAACCTAATATACTGACCCCTACTGGTCTCTGATCATACAGCATGCCTATAAATTACACAGGGGTGCTACTGTTACATGATTTGTGTTAGATTAATCAACCAATCTTGTTTGACTCCTGCTAATTACGTTTTTCAACTATAAATCATTTCACATTGGTGTATGTTTAGGACTCTATTTACAGCTATACTAATACGGTATTCCCTGCTTATAGTATAAAATAGTCTCCCTTAAAAAGGGTGGTAATTTTAGAACGATACAAATAGTTTGTTTGCAGGGCACTTTTGCTCTTTAACTTGTACATTGTACACATATTAGGTAGAAGGGTGGTATATGTCTGTACTCATTACTTCATACGTTGTTTTATCTATTCAGGTTACAGGTACTACTAAAGCTACTAACTGATTAATCAGTACATCACCATACTTACCAGGTACGTACACCTGCTTACTTAATGCGCTTTTATTCTATTCCCCCCCAGGTTTAGATACTAGCGTACTGACAAACAGGGACCTTAGAACCAATAGGTATTTATTATTTCCTCGGCTTCCTTGCCACCAGTTAGTGGTCCCGCAAGGCCAACACCCTGTCTCACTCTCAGAGGTATTTTCCCTTTCCTATTTTTTTGTTTACAATCACCGAGAGGCCGACACCCTGCCACTACATTCGGTGGCCACAAAAAATCCCCTCCCGCCGACGCATAGATAGTTTCTTAAGCCACTGGGCATCTAGCAGGGCCTCACCAGTCACCAGAACCAAGCATAATTGTTTCGCCACTTGGCTTTAGCTAGCAAGCCAGAACTAGATCCCGGTTATTCAGGTAATAATGGCAATCTTCATGTTATTTAGTATGTCTCAAGAAGGCGGCAAGGAATTTTCTCTACCCAGAATCCGGCCAGATCCGGCACACCTTCACGTAGAGGGGATATTGGTAGTCCAGCATCAATCAGATCCTGGACAATACCCTGCATTACTACTGAGCTAAGGAGATGACAAAACTACCAGGAACAAGTTAGGTTGTCCCATTATCTTTTTTTGTAAATCACAAATTTGCAATAATTTTAATGTTGATACGTGCAGGTTTAGTGCATGCCGACTGTTGCATATTTGTTCCAAGTGCCCCAATAAAATGTACCCAAAACCTTACTTAACGTCTGTCAACATCAATACATTGTCTGCTCTACTGGCAACCACCCTTCTAGACATCTGGTGGATTTCCTAATCTCAAGTTTTTCTGAGGGTTTCCATACAGGTATTGTTCACATGCCTTCAGGGAATCTAGTATGCCCTATGTATGCAGTCTAGTATGCAGTCAGCACAACAGGATCCCACGACTGTAAACACGCTCATAGCCCAAGAAATTGCAGAGGGGTTTTTATTAGGGCCTTTTCAATCCCCACCATTTACTGCATGGAGAACAAACCCCATTGGGATTGTCACAGGGAAACCTCCCTCAAACAAAGACTGGTCATAGACTTATCAGCACTCCACACCTCTGCCATCCCAAGTCTCAACTCCCTTATATCCTCTGAGGAGTTTTCTTTACAGTACGACACTATTGACCATGCCATTATAGCTATCATTCAAACACGGGTAGGAGCTTGGTTAAGTAAGACTGATATCATCAGCGCATTAAAACTACTACCAATCCACCACACACTTTGGCACCTACATAGTGTTAAATGGGAGGGCAGTTACTATTTTTTTCTCATGATTAAATTTCAGGTCAAAAAGCAGCCCTAAAATCTTTGATATGTTTGCAGAGACTCTATGCTGGTTGTTACTAAACATATCCAGATGTCCCACAGTCATCCATTATCAAGATCAATTTTTGATGGTTGAAGAAAACACCTTTCCCCAAGAAGCCTCAGGGAAGCCATTAGTCTTTTTTACCACTTGGGAATCCCAGTATCCCTATAAGAAAACATAAGGCTGGACACTATCATTATATTCCTGGGCATCCAGCCAGATTCTGTTTCCATACAAGCAAGATTACCACAGGACAAAATAGGGAACATACTCACTTGCATCAATCACTACCTTCTGCTAGGTTCATGCAATCGTAAGGAGTTACAATCCCTATTAGGTTCCTTAAATTTTGCCATGCGCATTATGCCACAAGGCCACTCTTTTATCTCCAGATTGCTTTGCCTTTTTCCACACTTCATACATGACGATAATCGATTGACCCTAGATACCCAAGCCGCAGCAGACCTACTCATGTGGCGGAATTTCTTAACCACATGGAATGGTAGAAGCATGTTCCTTCCAGGGTTGTCTGAGACTTCACCAACCATATGGTCAGACGCGGCATCTACCACGGGTTTTGCAGCAATCAATGGGAACGAATGGCTTTGGGGTAGTTGGCCTGCGGAAGTCCATGATTTGGAAGGTTTTTCCACTATCTCAGCTCTTTTTGAGATATACCCCATTGTAGCGGCTGCTGTGGCATGGGGTCATTTATGGTCCGGGTCATCAGTGTGTTGTTTCTCAGACAACCAGGCCACATGTCATATTATCAACAAAGGCCGCTCATCATCTTTAACGATCATGAGATTTCTCAGAAAAATAACCTGGTTGGCGGCATGTCACCAATTCTTTTTGGTTTGTTTTCATGTTCCAGATGTTTGTAACATTGCTGCTGACAATTTAACTCAATTTAAATTCAAGGCATTTCATCAAGCCGCTCAAGCAGCCACAGCCACCCCATTGTTCTAGGATCTAATAATGGATTAGATATACTCATGCAACATAGCTGGGAATTTTCACAACTAGCACTCTCAGCCAACACTCGCAGACCATATAACAGATCCTTCACCTTATTCAAAAGATTCCTGTTGGAACACATCTCTCACCCTTTCATTATGTCAACACTACTAGGTTTTGCTTCTTTTTGCCATCTTAAACTTAAACTGTCCCACAACACCATCAAATTATATCTGACAGGCATTCAACAGCACATGCTAACCCTATGGCCTAACAAGCATAGTTTCATGTCATCATACCAGATAAAAAACATACTCAGAGGTATTCAGAAATCTGGTCCCCTGCATTCTTCACAAAGATTACCAATTGACAATCACCTTTTCCAATCCTTATGCAACCTATTAGTTTTAAGACTGTTTAATTCCAGTACAAACAAATTAATCAAAACAGCCATGTACATAGCTTTCTGCGGCTTTCTCAGGCCAGGAGAATTTACCACTATCACCACAGGTCGTTCCTAAAACGACCTTGTCACGAACGCACCCTACTCCAAGAGTGTGCGTGACGTAGTTGTGGTGGTGAAAGGGTTAAAGTACACTATTTGTCTGCACTAGACCGGAAATAATGACAAAATCCCCCTTTTCACACCACCCACACTTGAACATAATAATATAACTATTACTATCTTAACGCTGCCACCACCAAGACAATTTATAAATGGGGTGCCTTGGTCCCCCAGGTAAATCAACAATAAAAACCCACCAAATATTACTTAGCACAATATCTATATAATTACAAAAATACTAACTAGTCTCTTCAGGTAACGTGATTCTTAACCAGACAAAGGTAGAACTTAATAAATGAATGTTTATTATGAGCAAAAATAGTCACAGTGCATATAACAATATATAATAAACAAATTATTTACGCCAACAACAGATAAAAACAAAAAGGATAAAATAACAGAAGTCCTAATTACTCACTTAGGTTTTTCAAAGTACAACTTCTGTCCAGGGGGTCTCTGGCAAGGAAGGATGATGGTGACTCACTCAAAATTAGATCTTGGCCCCAAGCAAGTACACTCCACCCTTCAGGATCACAGGAGATATACCCTGTGGAATTATCACACCCCACCCAGGGGCGTACCTATAGTGATTCCAAGTGACCACCTCCTTTGTTCCAGAAACAGCAAGCCAAATATAAACTTTTTGGTTGTATCTCCTCTACTGTACCTGCCACAGAAATAATAATTGCCTCTATGAATTTGTTATTGTTTTCCCATTCCATAGACATGTTGCACGCCCCACCTGCGATCCAATGGGACAGACATCACAATTCCTGCCACACGGTTTAAATTGTGCAACTCATGTTTAGGCTTAATTAAAAGATTGGGCTTGTCCCAATCCAAATATAATAAAAATTAGGCTTTATTATTATTCTGTGGGGTAAATATGAATGTTTTTGTCCTACCTT
This sequence comes from Pelobates fuscus, assembly GCF_036172605.1. Classification (NCBI taxonomy): domain Eukaryota; kingdom Metazoa; phylum Chordata; class Amphibia; order Anura; family Pelobatidae; genus Pelobates; species Pelobates fuscus. The sequence continues at coordinate 137,015,490 of NC_086321.1, forward strand.
TGGGTATGATACTGGAGCAAAGCTAAAATGGCATTTACATTTCAAAGAGTTTTACTCAGCACTTAATGGTACAGGCCAAATGGATGAAGAGACATTCAGACTTTTCCCAAGTGTAGAACCTCACACCTTGCAGAGCCTTGATCACTTCACATCCATATTAGTAAAACCCTTTCAACCTTGCTATGCCATCCACACTTCCCCTTCTGTCATCGGACCTCTGTGGGGGTCCCAGCTTCAAAAGATGTAACCCCTGTTGACCTCAGCAATAGCATACTTTTGTGCCATTTACTACACAAATGGCATTAACGGATAATATTTCATAATGTAATACTAAATTATGCACCCTTGCCGTGACACCTCCCCTAAATAAGAGACGCAATGGGAGAAGGCTCACATGCCTCTACCTTGCGTATCAACACTTGTTCCTTTTTGCCTCCACCTCATACACTCATCTTTTCCATAACTCTGGTTCTCCATGAATGGGGTAGCCCTCATATGTTCGCACACCTCCCCCAAAATGGCTTGCCCTTTGTCCCTAAGCCATAGAACAGCCATATCCACACCACACATGCCGTATTTGCCTGTTTCCATCTCACACTGCGCTCTGGTCACATCTCTTGGGCCGCACCCACTGCGCCCATGTAGTAGCTCTAAGGGGAAGAAACCAACCAATTTCTGCAGTACTCCCCTGTAAGCACACAAAAGATGAGACAGAGGACACTCCCAGGGTACCTGCAATGTATCCACACTCCTTATTTTTTTTTAGTTTGTGGTCTGTCTGCAGGGCTTGTTGCCCTTTTTGACTCTGAACCTTTGGTTTAGAATCAAAAAGTTGCTTAGAGACAGATTCCTTCTCCTGAGCTGGCTTGGGTGTATGTGTGAGATGTGATTGTGATAAGCTGACAAGGTTCCTGGTCCCCTTATCAGTATGCCCCCCTGCATCCATTCTCCCTGGACCCACAGGCTGAGTCTGTCCCTGCCCCTCACTTTGGGCAGGCCGTGGACGGGTCCCCCTTTCTACCGATGGAACCTCTGTCTCTCCCTCACTTTCACTCCATGTCCTCACACATACAGAACCTTGGAAACTGGCAGAGTCTGGTGCAAAGTAAAGCTCACACGCACTCTGCTCTCCCTCACAGCCATGCTTTCCCTCCATACTTTCACACAGCCCATCTGATACATTTGATTCAGGCACATATTGGCACACATATTCATTCTGCCCTCTGTCCCTAGAATTCTCTTCCTGCACATTGTCACATGACACCTTTGATACCCCTTGGTCAGGCACATAATGTGGTACACACTCACATAATTTCCTCTCCCAGCCAGGCCATCCTCCCACAATCTCACATAGCCCCTCACTTTCTCCTGGTTCTGGCACCTGACATACTCCTGACTGAGATACAGGGGAACATATCAACTCATCCTGCCCTGACTCCCAGTGGTTTGATCCACTTATGTTTTCACATGGCATCTCAAACAACCCTGGCTCTGACACAGATAGGCACACACGGTCATGCAGCCCTGCCTCCCCATGCAGTTGTTTTTGCCCACTCACACATGGTATTGCAGGCACCCCTAGTTCTGGCACAGACACGCACACATGCTCAATCTGCCCTCGCTCCCAGCACAATTGCTGGCATACACCTACACATGTATCCACGGACACCCCTGGTTCTGGCACAGATTGACACACATTCTGCCCTCCCTCCCAGCGAAGTTGCCCTGGAAAACTTTCCCCTGTTACCACAGACACCTCTGGTTCTGGCACAGCCTGGCACACATGCTCACTCTGCCCTCCCTCCCAGCACAATTGTCTGCAGACATTTTCACAAGTTTCTACGGACACCGCTGGTTCTGGCACAGATTTACACACATTCTGCCCTCCCTCCCAGAGAAGTTGCCCTGGCAAACTTTCCCCTGGTACCACAGACACCTCTGGTTCTGGCACAGCCTGGCACACATGCTCATTCTGCCCTCCCTCCCAGCACAATTGTCTGCATACATTTTCACATGTTTCCACGGACAGCCCTGGTTCTGGCACAGATTGACACACATTCTGCCCTCCCTCCCAGCGAAGTTGCCCTGGCAAACTTTCACCTGTTACCACAGACACCTCTGGTTCTGGCACAGCCTGGCACACATGCTCATTCTGCCCTCCCTCCCAGCAAGGTAGTCTACGTACACTTTTACATATTGCCCTCTGCACAGTAGGGCCCCTATGAGGCTTGGGTTTAAAACACACATTACTTTCAGGCACATACTGGGATAACAATCTACCTAAGTCAGTACCAAGTAATACATTGGCAGGGATATTCTCATCTACCCCCACATTTCTGAAACCCTTCCCCGCTCCCCAATCCAAATAAACTCGTGCCATTGGCACTACAAGCCGTATCCCCCCAATCCCTTTAACTGCTAGAGTCTTGCCAGGAATTAAGTCCTCAGAGCGCACTTGCTCTGGACGCACAAGAGTCACATCTGCCCCAGTGTCCCTGAGTCCCACAGTTACCTCTCCTCCGACTGTCACAGGTTGCAGATTCACATTGTTGCTGCCCTCTGATCTGGTTACAAACAACACAGAGGACGTTGGTGCCGAGGAGCGTCCCTCCCCAGCTGATAATGCTGGCTGCCGTTTTCCCAGGGCAAGCAACACTAATGTGCCCCACTTGGTTGCAAATAAAACATCTGCGACTATCCCCTTGCGCAGACATGGCACTATCTCCCCCTCTCCCTGAGCTATTTTAAGTACGGCAAGCAGGGAATGCATCCCTACTACAGACAAGCCACAGGTCTGACCACTGGATACCACTGTCAACAGGTCTCATATCCCATACACACACCACCTATTAACCTAACTAAATGTTAGAGGGGACATCATTTAGCACATGCTGTAACCCCCTCAAGCATTAAGCCCTTTTAAAAAGAATCACTAATTGCTTACATCTCCTCTTATTCTATACCTTGGTCCCCTAACATAGTCCAAATACTGTCCTAGCCTATACAGATGTACTCAACCTGCTGCCTTCCCATAAATACATTGTGTGTTGTATACAGACATTGTGCTAATACTATATTAATGACATATCAATCTTCCGTTATTGCATAATTGCACCTTTATCTAAATTGCTTAAGTTTTGTTTATAGTTTGGTTTGTTATATGTGGCTATAGATGTCATCCAATACCTAAGCTTTACCTCTGTAACCTGAGCACAATGCAAGACCACCCACGGGAAAGTAAATGCACTGTACTAATAAGCACTTTTTACTTGGCTATTACATATAAAGCATTGGTGCATTATGTAAACTTAGCTTCATTTTTATCCAGTGCTACTTTTTACTGGTTTTATTTTAATGTACACCTTTTGTGTATGGAATACCTAATGTACTTATTAATATAAAAAAAATTTAAAAAGTGATTATATTCGTACAACGTTTAGGGCCATTACCTTTTTAGATGGATGCTTTTTGAGAGCTGTTTGCTAACATAAAAATCAGTTGTTTTCTAGACTTGGAGATTTTGAATTCCCAAAGTTTGAGCCAAAATGTAACAAAAAAATTACATTTGGGGTCATGATTCTGAATTCTGCCTGTGATGCCAAAAATGGTGAAAAAAAAATTGATTGCTTGGGGGAAGTCACTTAAAATATGTTAATCATAAATCAAAATAGAGCAAAAGATAGAAAAACAGGAGGAGCAGTAAAACAAAAAAAATATTCACATTTGTTATATATTTAATAAATATCTTCCCAGTATACAGTGGTTATTACCTGCCAAAAGTGGTGCAAGGACAGTCAGACGGTGAACCGGTGTCAGGGTCATGGGCAGACCAGACACATTGATGCACATGGGAAGCCAAGACTAGTCCGTCTGGTCCGATCACACAGAAGAGCTACTGTAGCTCAAATTGCTAAATAAACTTAACGCTGACCATGATAGAAAACACACAGTGCATCACAGTTTTCTGTGAAAAGTCTACATAGCCACAGACTAATTAGAGTTCCATGATGGCCTTGTACACAGCTGAAAGCACCTTCAAGAGCATCAGAATTGGACCCAGCAAGATGACCTATGGGAAGGAGGCAGGTCACTGGAGGCAGTGTTATGTTCTGCACAATATTCTGCTGGGAAACCTTGGGTCTTGGCATTCATGTAGATGTTACTTTAACATGTACCACCTACCTAGAGATTACTGTAGACCATTTACACCCATTTATGGCAATGGTGTTCTTAACAGGATAATTCACACTGAAAAAAAATGTTTAGGAATGGCTTGAGAAATGTGACAAAGAGTTCAAGGTGTCCAAATTCCCTATATCTGAATCCAATTGAGCATCTGTGGGATGTGCTGAAACAACAAATGCAATCCACAAAGGCTCCACCTTGCAACTTGCAGAACTTAAAGAATCTGCTGCTAATGTATTGGTGCCAGATACAACAGGACACGTTTAGAGATCTTGTGGAGTCCATGCCTTGATGCATCAGAGCAGTTTTGGCAGCACATGGGGGAACTACACAATATTAGGTTAGGCAGGTGGTTTTAATGTAATGATTTAATGTGTATATTTTGCAGCACACGGATTGGTCCATTTTTTGCGCCCTGTGTTTTTCATTTAATTTGGTTTCTAAGTCAGAATCTCGGTTCTGACATGCTGCAGAAACTAAAATTCAGCCAAAATTCAGGTGTCCTGAAAATTTTTTCTATTTTTAGAAAAAATTATTATGCGGAGTCAAATTTTCTCACCATGCACTAATGAACTAATTTCTTACAGTGTAACAGTGTCTGAATATGAACATGTGCCCATGTGATTGTGAGAGTGTATGTGGATATATATCTCTAAATATTTTCTGAGAGTGACTGAATGTATCTCAGAGTTTGTCTGTCAATGTGTCTTAATGAGCACTGAAAACGTAAATTTTTATGTGCATGCTCTATTGCTACCATGTTTACACAAGGCGAAAAGAGCTATATTCCTATGGTGTTGATGGGGAACACAGGTATCTTAGTACGCAGTACTGGAGACCATATCTCCACAAGGATATTGATACTTTGGAAAGAGTTCAAAGAAGGGCTACTAAGCTGGTTCATTGATTGCAAGGTAAAACTTACCAGGAAAGATTAAAGGATCTTAACATGTATAGCTTGGAGGAAAGATGAGACAGGGGGGATGATAGAAACATTTAAATATATAACGGAAATCAAAACATCTAGGCAGGAGAGTATATTTAAAAAAAGAAGAAAAGCTACAACAACAAGAGGACATAGCCATCAATTAGAGGAGAAAAGGTTTAAAAATAATATCAGCAAGTATTACTTTACTGAGATGGTAGTAGATGCACGGAATAGCCTTCCAGCTGAAGTGGTAGAGATTAAAACAGTGAAGGGAGTTTAAACATGTGTGAGATAGGAATAAGGCTATCCTAAATATCAGAGACTAATGAAAGCATTTAGAAATGCTTGGGCAGACTAGATGGGCCGAATGGCTCTTATCACATTCTATGTTTCGATCTTGTATGAAAATAGAAAGTCACTACATAATTGGGATCAAGAAAATCATAAAGATAATAGAGCACACAAAGTTTAGTTAAAGGTAGAATATCATGTGCACCAGAATCTCCATAGTGACAAAATCAAGATGTATTAACTTAAATGGTATAGACAGTGTCATTATAAATATTATATTTCTTAAAAACAGTACAGTGTCATCTCTCTTGTGATTTTGCATTTTTGTTACAATCTATTTTACCAGTGCAGAACACAGCAGCTACTAAAAGTACTGAATGTTTTACTATTTAGCACATGAATTGCATTCTGAATTGTTCTGCACATTTTGTCATATTGAAGGATTTTTGTATGAAAAGAAATATAGTCTTTAAAAAAATATTAAAGCATACTCTAAAGCAGTGGTGTCTAAACGGTAGATCCCCAGATGGTTTGAAACTACAACTTCTATGAAACATTGTCATTCTAAAACATTCTAAAGACATGCCAAGCATCATGGGAGTTGTAGTTCTACAAAATTTGGGGATCTACTTTTTGGGCACCTCTGCTCTAAAGCCTAATTCTACTCTAGTTATCTGTTCTGTTCTGAAATATAAATATATATTTTGGCATGTTGCTTCTGTAGCTATGCTTCAAAGTCAGCATCCAAAAGAATAACGAAAAAAATGCATAAAAATAAAATCACCCTTGTGTTCCCATAGGAAATAAATAAAAGCAACAAATCTCTACACGGCAGCTGTGAACTATCATGGTGTGCTTTTTATAATTTACCATGAATATGCATTTTAGCATATATAAGAAACATTTCACAGAGCAATGCATAATGTCCACCTGTGAGCCAACAACCTTCGTTCAAAGTGACAACCTGACCAAAGAAAGCTGTCTCCCCCTACTGCTTTGCCTTTACAAAATGGCTGAACATGCCTGCATTCAAAGGCTTTGGATCAAAGATCACACTTTGTTCTATTAAAAGAAGCAATCCTTTTCTCAAACAATCAAAGTAATGTTTTGTGAGGAATAGAAAAGATGACTTTTGACTGCAATCTTGAGAGAATTTTTCCCCTCTGCACTTCAGAATGCATTAAAAGCAAAAAAAAGAAAGTTTTCTAAAGCTGCCTAAACCTCTATCAGACTGTAAAAAAAAAAAAAAGAGAATCATCTTTATATATATTAAAACGATAACCAACACAAAAGCAAATTATATTTTGCACAGCTGGTCTGCAAGAGCTCTGTGTAGCTCATGAGAGATTCCAAAATAGAATTTGTTCTTGCTGTCGAGCTATGGTTAAATGTATAATGGAGAAAGCATTGCTCTAGTCTGGGTAACAGGAAGTGATAAAACCTAAGGATTACATTTTTACTCTTTTATAAAAAAAATATACATATTAACTTTTCTGTCCAAATAAATAAGATGTTCTTCTATAGTGGTATTATGCCTCGATCAAAAGTTAGAAAAGCTTATATTTTTATATAGTGATGCAGCTTGTATCATTATCTGTAGATATTGTACTATGAGTGTTTGAAATTGTAGCTCATACAGATCACTCATCACTTAATTTATTTTTGTAGGTATTACAAAGGTAAACATTGACATTACATAATCAATGTTTAAGAGCTCTTCCAGGGGGTCTGTTAAATGCAATTGTAGTTACAATAATATTTGGAAATAATGCATCCACATCTAATGCATACATGAACAATTTTTTTTTCTTTTAAGTAACATTAACTCTTTAACCATTTCAGTGTGGCATGTGTATTGTCAGGCTCTGCACCCTTCACAGCCATTGCAAATTAAATTTGTTAATTGGAGCAAATTTTGTTTGCAATGGCAGAGCCTGTGCTACCTTTCAAGCGCCGGCCCTACTGAGCTCCCCCTGCAGCAGCATGGGCCGGCAGGGAGATCTACAGTTCTCCCTGCATGGCATTGTTCTGCTCACTGTGCAGGCTGTCCGGAAGGGGGAATTCTGAGGGATTGCTCACAGCCAGATGGCAGATTCTATAGGAAGCACACAGAACCACCAGAGAAAAAGGATCATAGCCCCTCTGACTGCAAAAAACTAGAGCAGAAGGAGTGTTCACCTAAACATACAAACAAGCAATATGTGGCAAAGCTAAACAATAAAATACAGCCTCCCAACATACAACATACTCCCCACAGCCTCACCCTGTCACACACAACCATCTCCCTCACACACACACACTCAGCCACCTTCTAACATAAACCCCTACCTCCACAAACACAGTCACCACCATGTCACATCACCCCTACCCCCCACACACACACTCAGTCACCATATCATATCACCCTCCTCTGCCCACACACTCAGTCACTATCACATCACCCCATCTCACACACACATGCAGTCACAATGTCAGATCACTCCCTATCCCCACACACACACACTCAGCCACCCTGTCACATAACCCTACTCCCACACACATTCGGTTTCTTTATCACATCATCCCCTACACACTCAGTTACCATGTCACATCACCCCTCCACCACACACACTCAGTCACCCTGTCATACACACCCCTCTCCCACACACCCAGTCATCATGTCATGGTCACACAACCTCCTCACACACACCGATCATGTCACAGTCAGTCACCATATCACAGTCACCCCACGCACTAATGCCTCACACACTGTCACCATATCACAGTCACACCCCACTATACCCTCAAATAGTCACCCTGTGACAGCCACTCCCCACACTTACCCCTCACACACAGTCATGCAAAGGTCACTCTATAACAGTCACTCTGTTACAGTCACCCTGTCAAACTTGCTCTATCACATCCACCATGCCACAGTCACTCTCATTTAAGTGTATTACATTTATTAAGTAAAATTGCATTTATTAAAATAACAAACATGACTCATAGGAATTGTCAAGAGGCATAAGCACTAAAGAAAATTTTCTCAAGTCGAAATGCATCTGCTTTTATTTTTTTCCAACAGATTGAGTGGTGTAATCGTACATTACATACCACTGCCTATTCTTATCAGTCATTTATTTTTGTTATACTGTTTTACTTAATACATTTCTTATCTACTGGATTCCTGCTGGCTTCCTTTCTTCTGGACCCCCATTACCTGGAGAGGCACCTTTGGTCACAATATATAAAATCTGTAACAATGAAGATAGGAGCTGCACTTAATCCCAGCAGCTACCCGGTGCTCCAGAGCAGGACCAGCAATCTCACAATGATAAGGCAGATAAAAAAATCTCCAGGCACTCGAGGTGTTCAAGCCGCAGGCAGTTTTAATAGAACAGAAAAGAGCAGCAAAGTTTTGAGCTAAGAGGTCTTTGTCAAACTGCCTGCAGCTTGAACACCTTGAGTGCCTGGAGATTCTTTTTTGCATTATATAAAGCCTGACACGGCTCTATAATTTGGGAATTTTACTCTACCTCATATTTTATTCCAAGTGTGCACTTTGTGTACATATATTTGAAGTGCCAACATACTTTAGCTGTATTATTTTATATCCACAATATGAAGCATTAGCCATAAAAAATTACATTTTTTTTAAATTTTTTATTATTATTTGATTACCAAATATATTAATCATGATTGGCTATAAAACCAATGACCTAACGTTTTACTTAAAGTCAAATTTCACTTTATGTCAATTACCGGAGCTTGCATTACTATGTTTATTACTCAAGTGTTATACTAATATCTATAATGAAGCCTGTTTCTTTAACTTAAAAAAGTGCAATTGTCTCTCATGCCATGACACTGTATACAAATGTTTGACCACATTAAGCTTGTAGATGCTGTTGTGGCGCTACCAGCCTGTTATTTTTTATTGCACACCAAAATAAAGAATAAAAAAATAAAAAAAACAATGACCAATGACTATGATTTAACACTCTTTGCTTCGCTTCTCTCTTTTTTAAAATGTATTTACACTACCACTGACTGGAGAGTAATAGAAGCACAAAGAATACTAAGAATGCAAATTAAATCTTCATGCCATTTGAGTAGCAAAAAGGAAAAAAATAAGAGCCTATAGATAATTAGTAATAAACATAAAACGGATTAAGAAATAAAGCAAAGAGAATAATATATAGCAGGGAGAAGGAAAAATTTCTTTAGCAATTGGGAGAGTACAGAGGAAGAAAAATCCAAAACATTTTTGGATTACAAAACACCTTTGGTATACAAAACAATGTATATACTTGGGATTTCACATTTACAGTATGGGTTAGCACGGTTAGCAGGTTTAGTCAGTGGGGTGGATACAATCATATAGATGTCTTACAAATGCTTATATTGATGCAATTTGTGATCTAGGGAGACAAGATACCTTTTCCAGGGATACCAGGTCTTCAGGAAGGTTACAACCCTATCAGCTAACTCTCCGACTGTTCCACCCTATAATCAGGGAAGCCCAGAAAGTCACTATCATTAGGCATCTTCTCTAGACATGCAGAAATGTCCCCTCACTGATCATACATCACCAGCAACTATTTAATATATTAGGGAGTCTGGAATGGTGAAGGCACCAAGACCTGTACCACAGAGATAAAGGTGTTTTCCTGGATTTTCGCAGAGATTGACCCCATATATGTTATTTTAAAAACATGCTGTGACGGACTGCCTGTCACCCCGACCGAGTACCTCCGTCTATCGCTGCTTCCTAGTACTTGCGAGTAGCATAATCACTGCACTGGAACACTATACCCACCGTAAACCCCACGAACAGCCACAGCTTGGTTGGGGTCTCGCCGTTCTCCACCCATCCTGGTTCCAAGACCAGGATCCAGCTTCCAGTGGGTAGACCTCTCCCAGTCCAGAGAGCGTAGCAGGAACATCTCTTAGAAGAGCTAGTGATTATACTCAGGGGAGTATTGTGATATAGCAATCCCCAGAGTGTATGTAGTTCTCCAATACCCCCAAACATGAGCCAAGACTTAAAGCATTCCGTTTAATGGAAGCCACAGCTGGCCTTTTATGCAAGTCCCCAAGCAAAGTGTACGCCCACATGGGCCTTGTTGGGGACAGGGACACAAAGCTTACAAACCAATCATAACTGTAATTAAACGTATGACACTTCCATAACAAACATACAATCCCTCCCCTCTGCCTGTGAGATAATGGAGTCAGATGCTGTATTAACCTAATTATCTCCAGGCAGAAAAAAAAAAAACATATTTTACAAAACACAACATATCCCCATAAATGTTACATCCCCTGATAGCCCTGATCTGGGTGAACAACATATCCAAAAATTACCCAGATCAGTTCAGGGGTTCAGGAATTTCCTGGAAGTCTTATTTTTGACCGACCGTGTGTCAGGATCGGGACAGGGATCCAACACGCAGAGTACAAAGAGTGGAAAGGTACGTATACCGGGCCTTAGAATGGCCGGACTAACGTACCGAGAGTAATAGAGAATAGTCAGAGACAAGCCGAGGTCGAGGGAACGGGAAGACAGATAAGCGAGAGACAAGCCGGGTCAAGGGAGAACAGAGAAGCAGGGTAGTACAACAAGCCGAGTCAAAACCAAATAGAGTAAACTAGAATACCAGAGCACTGAGTGACTAGACAAGCTAGAACCACGACAGGGCAATGAGCTGAAGAGAGAAGTAAGCTTAAATACCCTGGCTCTGGATGGTAATCACGCCTCTGACAAGTACCGATTGGATATCGGACACTTGAGTGACAGGTCGCTCGTGATAGCGTCATGACGTCACGTATTGGGCGTCCTGCTAGAAAAGGACGTGGATTCCTCGCGGCCGGTGTTTAAGTGACTGGATGAACCGCGAGGAACGAAGGAAACAGCTCGCCTGGACGGGCAAACCACCAAATCTCTACCTCCCTTAGAGGTAGAGGCCTCAGGTACCCTGACAGTACCCCCCCTCTCAGATACGCCCACCGGGCGGAAGGAACCGGGGCGAGATGGGAAGCGGAGGTGAAATGCTCTGCGAAGGCGAGACGCATGAACGTCCTCCTGAGGTACCCAACTCCTCTCCTCAGGACCATATCCCCTCCAGTTGACCAGATATTGCAATTTTCCCCTTGAAATTCTGGAATCAATGATGGAGCTGACCTCGTACTCCTCCCGACCCTCCACCTGAACAGGACGAGGAGAGGAAACCTTAGAGGAGAATTTGTTGCAAATAAGAGGTTTCAACAAGGAGACATGAAAAGAGTTAGGAATGCGTAAGGCAGGTGGCAGAGCAAGGCGATACGCAACCGGGTTGATACGAGTGAGAATCCTGTAAGGACCTATGTAGCGAGGAGCAAACTTCATAGATGGGACTTTTAGGCGAATATTCTTAGTACTCAACCATACCCTATCCCCAGGAACAAAAACAGGAGCCGCTCTTCTATGCTTGTCAGCGTGTTTCTTGAACAACGAAGAACTATGTAATAGAATTTGCCGAGTCTGATCCCATAATCTCTTCAGGTTGGCGACATGATCATCAACCGACGGTATCCCCTGAGAAGAGGAAACCGAAGGAAAAATCGAAGGATGAAAGCCATAGTTCATGAAGAAAGGGCTAGAGCGAGTTGAATCACAAACAAGGTTATTGTGTGCGAACTCCGCCCAAGGAATCAGACCGACCCAATCGTCCTGGTGTTCGGAAACAAAGCAACGTAGATACTGTTCGATCTTTTGATTAGTACGTTCAGCAGCTCCGTTAGACTGAGGGTGATAGGCAGAGGAGAAGTTCAATTTGATACCCATTTGAGAACAAAAGGATCTCCAGAAACGTGAGACAAATTGAGAACCTCTATCAGAAACAATCTCCGAAGGAATCCCATGTAGGCGAAAAACCTCTCTCGCAAAAATCTCCGCCAATTCAGGAGAAGTCGGAAGTTTAGGTAATGGTACGAAATGAGCCATCTTAGTAAATCTATCCACTACCGTGAGAATAACAGTATGTCTCTTGGAAGCAGGTAAATCAACGATAAAGTCTATGGACAAACAGGACCAAGGTTTCTCAGGAACGTCCAAGGGGTGTAACAGGCCACATGGAGAAGCATGAGGTAGTTTAGTCTTGGCACAAGTCTCACAAGCTGCGACGAACTCCTCAATATCTTTTCGAAGTGAAGGCCACCAGAAATCCTTGGATATCAGAGAGTATGTCTTGCGAATACCAGGATGACCAGCTATCTTACTTTCGTGAAAACATTGTAAGAGCTCCAGTTGAAGTTCAGGAGGAACAAAGTTTCTTCCCTCAGGAGTGTTTCCGGGAGCTAGATGTTGTGACTTCAAGATCTGGTCAAGTAGCGGAGAATGAATTTTAAGACTGGTATTAGCAATAATATTGCATTTGGGTACAATGGAGGACACAAGTGGTTCAACTGAAGCAGAAGGCTCAAATTGGCGAGATAGCGCATCGGCTTTAGAATTCTTTGAGCCAGGTCTGTAAGTCAGAACGTAATTGAAATGGGTAAGAAACAATGACCAACGAGCCTGCCTGGAGGACAGACGCTTGGCCTCTCCGATATAAGACAAATTTTTGTGGTCTGTTAGAATGGTAACAGGATGTAAAGTACCTTCCAATAAATGTCTCCACTCTTTCAAAGCTTTGATAACCGCTAGTAATTCTCTGTCACCAATGTCATATCTGCTCTCAGTACCGGACAATTTTTTAGAGAAAAATCCACATGGATGTAATGGTTTATCAACACCCAACCTTTGAGATAGGACAGCACCTAAACCAGTCTCTGATGCGTCTACCTCAAGCAGAAAAGGCAGGGAAGTGTCGGGGTGAACTAAAATTGGAGCGGAAGCGAAAAGCTCCTTGAGAGTTTTGAACGCAAGAAGAGCTTCAGTAGTCCAATTCTTAGTATCAGCCCCCTGTTTGGTCATATTAGTGATAGGTGCGATAATTGAAGAATAGCCCTTAATAAAGCGCCTATAATAATTGGAAAAACCAATAAATCTCTGTACGGCTTTAAGACCTTTGGGTAAAGGCCACTCTAGAATGGACTGGAGTTTATCCGGATCCATCTTAAATCCCTCCCCAGAGATCACATAGCCGAGAAAGGTTACCTGGGTTTGATCAAAGCTACATTTCTCCAACTTGCAGTACAAACCATGCTGAAGAAGCTTGTGCAAAACCCTCCTGACTTGCTTGTGATGAGTCTCAATCTCACTAGAATGTATAAGTATATCATCTAGGTATACAATGACGCACTCTTGCTGAAATTCCCTAAGAACCTCATTAATCAGATCTTGGAATACCGCTGGTGCATTGCATAACCCAAAAGGCATAACCGTATATTCATAGTGACCATAGCGAGTATTGAATGCCGTCATCCACTCATGTCCCTGCTGGATTCTCACCAAGTTATATGCCCCTCTGAGGTCTAACTTGGTGAAAATTGTAGAGCCCTTCAAACGATCGAAGAGTTCGGTGATCAAGGGAATCGGGTAGGCATTTTTAATGGTTATCTTATTCAAGCCTCGATAATCAATACAAGGTCTCAAAGAACCATCTTTCTTTTTAACAAAAAAAAATCCAGCCCCGGCAGGGGAGGAGGACCTCCTGATGAATCCCTTGTCTAAATTCTCGTGAATATACTCCTCTAGAACTGAGTTCTCTTTCGTAGATAATGGGTATACATGACCTCTGGGAGACATGGTACCAGGGAGTAGGTTAATTTTGCAATCAAAGGACCTGTGTGGGGGTAAGGTATCGGCTTTCTTTTTGTCAAATACTGCCTTTAAATCTAGATACTGAGGCGGAATTTGTGTCTCTGTAGGATTGTCAGAGGTAGTCGATGTGTTAGTTAATCCGAGAGGTAAGACCTTCCGCAAGCATTTTCCTTGACAATTCTTTCCCCACGAAACTATCTCCCCTGACTCCCAATTAATAATAGGGTTGTGTCTCCTCAACCAGGAGTACCCCAGGACTATGGGAATAGACGGAGAAGAAATGAGCATTAAGGATATATCCTCTTTATGTAGGATGCCAACAGTTAAGTTAATCGGTATGGTCTCATGGAAAATAACAGGCTCAAGTAACGGTCTACCATCGATGGCCTCAACAGCCAGTGGTGTCTCTTTTAACTGGGATGGGATAGCATGCTTGGCAACAAAACCCTGATCTATAAAGCTCTCAGCAGCTCCAGAATCGATTAGTGCCATAGTCTTTACTACTCCCTTCTCCCACCTCAAAGAAACGGGTAACAGAAGCCTGAACTCTTTGTAGTTGTGAATAGAGGACAAAGTAGAAACACCCAAGGCCTGTCCTCTAGAGAAACTTAGGTGCGAGCGTTTCCCGAACGATTAGGACAATTTAGGCGTAAATGTCCTCTGACTCCACAATACATACATAAACCCTCCCTTCTTCTGTACTGTCTCTCTCTCTCTGTGAGATGAGTACTGCCTATCTGCATAGGTTCAGAAATACGTAAGTCCTCGAACTCAGAATTTTGAAAGGTAGGCGCTAGTTTAAAGGAGGGTCTACGGGTCCTATCTCGAGTGTTCTGCCTCTCTCTTATGCGTTCATCAATACGAGATATAAAAGAAATTAAATCCTCCAAATTCTCAGGGAGTTCTCTAGTAGCGACCTCGTCAAGAATTACATCTGATAACCCATTCAGAAACACATCTATATAAGCCTGTTCGTTCCACTTAACTTCTGCCGCCAAGGACCTGAACTCTAGTGCATAGTCCACAAGTGTTCGATTGTCCTGTCTAAGGCGCAACAGTAATCTAGCTGCATTGACCTTTCTACCAGGAGGGTCAAAAGTTCTTCTAAACGCAGCTACAAAGGCATTATAATTATAGACTAGTGGATTATCATTCTCCCATAAAGGATTGGCCCATCTCAGAGCTTTCTCAATGAGTAAAGTAATAACAAATCCAACCTTCGCTCTATCTGTAGGATAAGAGCGGGGTTGTAATTCGAAATGGATGCTGATCTGGTTCAGAAAACCACGGCACTTCTCCGGTGACCCGCCATAACGTACTGGTGGGGTAATACGGGAAGAAGCACCTACAGTGGCTACCTCTAGACCTGAGACTGCAGGAGAAATAGAAGGAGTACGTGTCTCCTCAGGTGGGTTACTAGCACGAGACAAAAGTGCCTGTAGTGCTAGAGCCATCTGATCCATCCTATGCTCCATGGCGTCAAACCTGGGATCAGAAGAACCAAGCTGACTGTTTGTACCTGCAGGATCCATTGGCCCTGTCGTAATGTCAGGATCGGGACAGGGATCCAACACGCAGAGTACAAAGAGTGGAAAGGTACGTATACCGGGCCTTAGAATGGCCGGACTAACGTACCGAGAGTAATAGAGAATAGTCAGAGACAAGCCGAGGTCGAGGGAACGGGAAGACAGATAAGCGAGAGACAAGCCGGGTCAAGGGAGAACAGAGAAGCAGGGTAGTACAACAAGCCGAGTCAAAACCAAATAGAGTAAACTAGAATACCAGAGCACTGAGTGACTAGACAAGCTAGAACCACGACAGGGCAATGAGCTGAAGAGAGAAGTAAGCTTAAATACCCTGGCTCTGGATGGTAATCACGCCTCTGACAAGTACCGATTGGATATCGGACACTTGAGTGACAGGTCGCTCGTGATAGCGTCATGACGTCACGTATTGGGCGTCCTGCTAGAAAAGGACGTGGATTCCTCGCGGCCGGTGTTTAAGTGACTGGATGAACCGCGAGGAACGAAGGAAACAGCTCGCCTGGACGGGCAAACCACCAAATCTCTACCTCCCTTAGAGGTAGAGGCCTCAGGTACCCTGACACCGTGCACATGGTCCCATGCCCAAAACAGTTCCAGAGAATTAGTGCCAACGGTCGGTCTCTCTGTCTGGAGTACAAAAGTACATACTTCACATGAACCAAGCCTTTTAAAGTGTATTGGGCAAGGTATATAGCAGGGCCCATAGTCCTGAAGCAAGAAGCTGTCCTTTCAAGAACCAGTGATGAGGTTACTTTCGTCACACATGCTTCTATTAATTATCAGAAATTGTGCAACCTAGCATGCCCTCCTATTTATTGGTATAACCTGCAATAAAGATGTGTCTAAACATATATTACCAAAAATTCTCTTTTCCGGGGGAACCTCAGTGGAGTAAATTTCTTCAAAACTTGTAAGCTGATAAGGTCTCAAGCTAAATGTGGTCTTTGTGGAATGGACTTAATACAGTCTCTAACATGGTAGTGTACAGATCTACAGTGAGGGGGTAAAGTATTTGATCCCCTGCTGATTTTAAACATTTGCCCACTGACAAGGAAATGATCAGTCTATCATTTTAATGGTAGCTGTATTTTAACAGTGAGAGACAGAATAACATAAAAAAAATCTGGAAAAACACTTAAAACATTTTATAAATTGATTTGGCAAAATACACTTATGGGAACAGGAACTGTAAGTCCTCTACTTATTTCAAAAGCTGTATTGTCCCTCAATGGCAAGAATAGGGAGAGAGTAGTAGTAATAAAGTATTTAGTTCACCATCTACACAAAGGGCTTGATTTAAATACTGTACATTTTGCATACATCTCTGGAGGGATTTTGTACCAGTACTCTTTGCAGATCCTCTCCAAGTCATTAAGGTTTTGAGGCTGACATTTGGCAACTAGAACCTTCAGCTCCCTTCACAGATTTTCTATGGAATTAAGGTCTGGAGACAGGCTAAGCCACTGCAGGACCTTAATGTGCTTCTTCTTGAGCCACTCCTTTTTTGCCTTGGCTGTGTGTTTTGGGTCATTGTCTTGCTGCAATACCCATCCACGACCCATTTTCTATGCCCTGGCTGGGGGAAGGAGGTTCTCACACAAGATTTGATGGTACATAGCCCTGTCCGTCGTCCCTTTGATGCTGTGCAGTGGTCCTGTTATCTTGGCAAAAAAACACCCCCAAAGCAAAATGTTTCCACTTCCATGTTTGATGGTGGGGATGGTGTTCTTGGGGTCATAGGAAGCATTCCTCCTCCTCCAAACATGGCAAGTTGAGTTGATGCCAAAGAGCTTGATTTTGGTCTCATCTGACCACAACACTTTCTTTCAGTTCTCCTCTGAATCATTCAGATGTTCATTGGCAAACTTCAGACGGGCCTGTACATGTGCTTTCTTGAACAGGGGGACCTTGTGGGTGCTGCAGGATTTCCATCTTTCACAGCGTAGTGTGTTACCAATTGTTTTCCTCGTGACTATGGTCCCAACTGCCTTGAGATCATGAACAAGATCCCCCCGTGTAGTTCTGGGCTGATTCCTCACTGTTCTCATGATCACTGAAACTCCACGAGGTGAGATCTTGCATAGAGCACCAGACTGAGGGAGACTGAAAGTTATTTTGTGTTTCTTCCATTTGCGAATAATTGCACCAACTGTTGTCACCTTCTCACCAAGCTGCTTCGCGATGGTCTTATAGCCCATTCCAGGCTTGTTTAGGTCTACAATCTTGTCCCTGACATCCTTGGACAGCTCTTTTGTGTTGGCCATGATGAAAAGTTTGTAATCTTATTGATTGATTGTTTCTGTGGACAGGTGTCTTTTATACAGGTAATGAGCTGAGATTAGGAGCACTTCCTTTAAGAGAGTGCTCCTAATCTCAGCTCGTTACCTGTACTCTTTATATAGAAAAGACAGGGTAAGGCAAGAAAGGGGGAGGGGTGGCCCTGTATGTAAAGAATAGCATAAAATCTAGCCTAATAAAGGTTAGTGAGGCGAACATAGAGTCAGTTTGGGTTACGTTAGAATTTGGTAATCACACAGTAACTCGTGTAGGTGTGATTTATAGGCCCCCAGGACAAATTGAAGAGTTAGATAATCTACTAGTTGAAGAAATAGCTAAAATGACAATGAAGGGGGAAGTTATCATCATGGGTGACTTTAATCTTCCTGATGTAAATTGGAAAACAAAAATAGCTACTTGTGCCAGGAGCACACATATTCTAAACTCCCTACTGGGATTGTCTCTAAAACAAGTCGTTGAGGAGCCAACTCGTAAAGAGGCCATACTAGATTTAGTGTTAACAAATGGAGATTTGGTATCAGATATTACTGTAGGTGAAAGTTTAGGATCCAGTGATCATCAGTCAGTGTGGTTTTAATATAAGAACAGTGACTGAGTCACACCACACAAAAACAAAAGTTTTAGACTTTAGAAAAACAGACTTTTCCAAAATTAGAATATGTGTAAAGGAGTCATTATCAGACTGGAGCAATTTAAATGGAGTCCAAAAGAAATGGGATTATTTAAAAGTTGCACTACTGAAGGCAACAGAAAATTGCATTAGGCTTGTCAGTAAAAGCAAAAAATTCAAGAAACCACTGTGGTACTCCACAGATGTAGCCAAAATAGTAAAAAACAAAAAGTTAGCATTTAGTAATTATAAAAAAACCCAGAGTGAGGAAGACAGAATGACCTATAAGATTAGGCAGAAAGAGGCTAAGCAAGTTATAAGAGCTTCCAAATCACACACAGAAGAGAAAATAGCACAGTCAGTAAAAAAGGGGGACAAAACCTTTTTTAGATACATAAATGAGAAAAGAAAAGTAAAACAAGGATTAGTTAGATTAAAAACAAAAGAAGGAAGGTATGTAGATGAGGATAAAGGTCTAGCTGACTGCCTCAATGAATATTTTTGTTCGGTATTTACAGATGAAAATGAAGGAAAGGGACCTCAGTTAAGAAAAAGGATAAATGAGTCATTTAGTTACACGTGAGTTTACAGAGGAAGAGGTTCTATTTCAACTGTCAAAAGTAAAGACAAATAAGTCAATGGGACCTGATGGAATACACCCAAAGCTATTAAAAGAGCTTAGTGGTGTACTAGCAAAACCATTAACAGATTTATTTAACCAATCATTGATAACAGGAGTAGTCCCAGAAGATTGGAAGTTAGCGAATGTGCCCATTCACAAGAAAGGTAATAGGGAGGAGTCGGGCAACTATAGGCCAGTAAGCCTAACTTCAGTAGTGGGGAAAGTGATGGAAACCATGTTAAAGGATAGGATTGTTGAACATCTAAAAACACATGGATTTCAAGATCAGAGACAACATGGGTTTACTTCAGGGAGATCATGCCAAACTAATCTTATTGATTTTTTTGATTGGGTAACTAAAATTATAGATCAGGGTGGTGCAGTAGACATTGCTTACCTCGATTTCAGTAAGGCTTTTGACACTGTTGCACATAGAAGGCTTATCAACAAACTACAATCTTTGAGTTTGGATTCCAATATTGTTGAATGGGTAAGGCAGTGGCTGAGTGACAGGCAACAGAGGGTTGTAGTCAATGGAGTATATTCGAAGCTTGGGCTTGTCACCAGTGGGGTACCTCAGGGATCTGTACTTGGACCCATTCTCTTTAATATTGTTATTAGTTATATTGCAGAAGGTCTTGATGGTAAGGTGTGTCTTTTTACGGATGATACTAAGATATGTAACAGGGTTGATGTTCCAGGAGGGATAAGCCAAATGGAAAATGATTTAGGTAAACTAGAAAAATGGTCAGAGTTGTGGCAACTGATATTTAATGTGGATAAGTGCAAGATAATGCATCTTGGACGTAAAAACCCAAGGGCAGATTACAGAATATTTGATAGAGTCCTAACCTCAACATCTGAGGAAAGGGATTTAGGGGTGATTATTTCTGATGACTTAAAGGTAGGCAGACAATGTAATAGAGCAGCAGGAAATGCTAGCAGAATGCTTGGTTGTATAGGGAGAGGTATTAGCAGTAGAAAGAGGGAAGTGCTCATGCCATTGTACAGAACACTGGTGAGACCTCACTGTACGCAGTACTGGAGACCCTATCTTCAGAAGGATATTGATACCTTAGAGAGAGTTCAAAGAAGGGCTACTAAACTGGTTCATGGATTGCAGGATAAAACTTACCAGGAAAGGTTAAAGGATCTTAACATGTATAGCATGGAGGAAAGACGAGACAGGGGGGATATGATAGAAACATTTAAATACATAAAGGGAATCAACACAGTAAAGGAGGAGACTATATTTAAAAGAAGAAAAACTACCACAACAAGAGGACATAATCTTAAATTAGAGGGACAAAGGTTTAAAAATAATATCAGGAAGTATTACTTTACTGAGAGGGTAGTGGATGCATGGAATAGCCTTCCAGCTGAAGTGGTAGAGGTTAACACAGTAAAGGAGTTTAAGCATGCGTGGGATAGGCATAAGGCTATCCTAACTATAAGATAAGGCCAGGGACTAATGAAAGTATTTAGAAAACTGGGCAGACTAGATGGGCCGAATGGTTCTTATCTGCCGTCACATTCTATGTTTCTATGTTTCTATGTTTCTATGTATTAAAGACACCTGGGAGCCAGAAATCGTGCTGATTGATAGGGGATCAAATATTTATTTCACTTATTGACATGCAAATAAATGGATAACTTTTTTGACATGCTTTTTTCTGGAATTCTTTTTGTCGTTCTGTCTCTCACTGCTAAAATACACCTACCGTTAAAAATTAGCAGGGAATCAAATACTTTTTTTCCTCACTGTAACCATAGGAGAAGACCTCCCATCCCTCCTCAACTAGACTATATCTGTCTGCACTGATCAATGGCAAAAGACACTTATTGGAACAGGATCTGTAAGTCTACTTATTTAAAAAGCTGGATTGTCCATCAATGGCAAAAATAGTGAGACAGTAGTAGTTATAAAGTATTTAGTTCCCTGTAAATACCATATACACAAAGGGCTTGATTTAAATACTGTTCATTTTGCTAATATTTTAATTGAATTTAAGGTGGATTTAATGCCAGAAAAGATTTGAGCATGTTGGCTGCTCAAGAAATAACCACTGATAAAGTGCATAGGAAAGATTTCTCAGACTGTTTTAACTAACTAAAATTGCTGGTGCAGGCTTTTTTTAAACTAAACAGTGAGCAACAACGTACTGTTTGCTGTGATAATAAAATAAGCTGCTGCTCTTCAGTTTCTCTAAGGTTCCACCTGAAGTAGTGTGAGATCTGTATGTATAAAGTAGCAGGAGATCTGTATGTCCCAGTCCACTTGAGATTATTAGGGCTCACAGGCAACAGATGCTATTTAATAATTAATAATTGTGTGCATTAATCTATGTAATGCACAATTTATCTGACAATGTGTAATAAACCATACAAACATCCCTTGGCTCTATAAAATAACTCACAAATTATGGATAGACTTTTTCCATTTACTTTGCCTGAAATGCTCTTAAGCATCAGATTCCAAGAAAATAAACTACTTTAATTGACGGCTATTTAATTAGCTCCTTAAGCTGCTCAGACAGTATTACCTGTGCAAGTCTGAGTTTAAATTTATCAAAAAAAAAGCCCATGGCCAAGTTAAAGCTTTGATTTAGATGTAAAAAAGAAAAAAACAACTAAAAAGATTAACCTTGCAATTTCCTCAATGTCATGGTGCACCAACGAGCCCTGCAGACAGCAAGCCATGGCCACCCCTTTAAGAGACCTGGCTGGGTTTGAACTCACAGCTCCAGCAACCCAGTCAGGTTCTCTACCTTGCTGTCTATTAGGTGGCTTCAGTATCTGCTCTTATTCATCTGCTACCTGATTACTTTACCTGTATTCCCTGCCACGCCGTAGCGGCTTGCCTCAAGTGCCAGACGTGCCATCCCAGCTGCAGTTTCCATTAATGCCACGACCCACGTGGTGTGGAAGTGTCCCCACAGACCTCACCTGTCCGCCAGTGTGTTTCCCCTCCATGGACGGATCAGGTGACATGTGTACCATGACCCCCACGCTGCTCCAGGACTCTATTAAAACTTTTAGAATCACGTGTGCCCTAGTATGAGTTACCTGGAAGTAGTGTAGAGGTCAGTGGGTATACAAATGGACATAGCGTCCTACCCACATAGAGGATTTGTCTCACCTGACCACTGATTGACCTGTCTCCTTATATAGGTCCTTAGAACCCTCCTCGTGGGAGGGCCCTAATTCCATTTCCCCTATTAAAGCAGAGAACACCCTTGGTTCTGTGCTCAGTAGTTTTGTTCATCCCTAGGAGTAAAGAGCTATCTCCTAAGGCATATTGCCCACCTTTGTTTATGGAAAACCCTTGCTGTGTATCCTGTTTCCTGCTGATTCCCCTTTAAAAGGACTTTTGCATATTTGACGTCGCATTGGATTAACCCTTGCAGCACTGATTCAGAAAGGACGACAGACCACCATGATCCGAGGCTTGGCGAGTCATAATCGTCAGTCACAGGCCAATAACCATTTGATCCCAACCCACGGATGGGCGAAATGCCAGCCGCTGACAAAACTGTCATAATGCAACCTGCTTAGTCCCCCATACACTCGACATGCCGTCCATATGGTATCCTGGTAACAAAACATTTGTCCGGTGCCTTCTCCCCTATAACACTGGCCAGGATCGAAAAGGCCCTGATCCAATTCCCAAATGTTTTGGGAATCTTCCGATACCTAAACTTGTCCTTATCTTTATGGGAGTCCTTGGACTCCTTCTCATGAGGGGGCAAGTCCTCCATGGGGAGCAAGGAGAAAATCTTAACAAACTCCCCATTCCAAATTTTGTCCTGTGCCTCATGGCACAAATGCAACCCCAAAGGGCCGACAAGCACATATAGGCCGCCCCATAAGCGGCCGGCACTACCTCCATGCTCGGCAAACCTGCCATGGGTGTGGGAGAGTCAGGGACCGCTCGGGCAGGAGCCACCGACAGCTCACCCAGAACAGGCACCCCAGCTGAAGTAACCGGAGAAGGGTCCCAACCTGCCCTGACCTGCGCGTCCAAAGAAGGAAACATTGAATTCTGTTCCCAATTATCCAAAAGGCCCCTCAAGCACCCCAAAATTAAAACCCAGGCCCCAGAACTGCCCAGGCTACCCACACACCCTGCCTGACCCTCCACCAATGCAGAACCAGACTCACCGAAGGGCGCGGGAGTTGATTGGAGTAGCAGAGCCGTAACCACTGGAGGTTGGCCCGGAGCTGCCACTTCCAATGGGAGCAATACCGGCGAAGCACACACCGAGGCCTCAAACATGGCTACATCCAGAGCCACCTGGGAAGAAAGAACAGGTAAATTCACCCCTTGACCCATACTGGTAGGCCCAAACCAGGGGGACGGGGCAAGAAAAGGGGTGCCTGAAATATCCAGGCAGCACCCACATGTAGGGCGTGGGGCTAGCAGACCTAACAAGGGAAGGGGTAGGAGACATCCACCTCTAACTACTCCCAGCCACCACCCCCAGCCCTTAAGCCTACTTACCCGTCTGGAGGCCTGTCCACTGCTCTGCCCGCCTGGACTGGGGGAATGTGGCGTGTATGTCCAATGGAGGTGAGGCCGCTGGAAAACTCTCAGCCAGCTCAGGAAGAAGGACTGTGGCTCCTGCAGCGTGGGGCTGGAGAATGGGAAAAGAAGTGGACGCGGACTACCGCGCTGCCCGGGAAGTGACAGAAGCCCTCAAGGGAGGTGAAGCGAGCTTCGCGCCCACAAACCAGCTGATCCATGAGGCCAGGCCTGCACTCCTGCTCCCAGGAGGGCCCGTACCTTCCCCTTGATGGGCAAATTGTTCCGGTGGCCGAGCTTGCCGGGAGGGGAGGCGGCAACAGCCACAGAGGCCTGAAGATGAGCCAGCTGAGCCTGCAGATGCAGACTCCCATCTTGTAAGGCCTCATCCCTGAGGGCAGAGAGGACAGCTTCGATATTCATACCCTGGCCGCAAACAGCATTTGAAAATCAGGTATATCGAGCGCAACAACCAGCAATTATCCATACCCTGGCTGCAAACAGCATTTGGAAATCAAATTTCCCAACTGATAATTAAGATGGCTGCTGTACTGTAAGATGGCAACCTACTTATACTAGCCCACCCATCTACCCAAACTACTCCACCCACATCCCAAACCACTTTACCACATTCCTCTGTATACACTCCCATCACACTCACATGTCCCTGCTCCTGCCTAGGCCCTGCCTGGCTCCTCAGGGTCTCAGCGGTTTGTACTAACCTTGTATATATTTATATCACACTATTATATCCCTTCTAGTGTAATTTTTTTCTAAAGAAAAGAAATGCAGTTTTTCTAGTCTTCCTTCAATACTAAATGTAAAGATAACTAATATTTGTTCATACCCTGTACTAATTTTATAGCTTGCCTCAAAAGTGCCTCACCACATATTTACTAAAGGGAAAATTAAATTTAAAATTCACTTTCATTTAACTTTGAAGGCCAGAGTATTAAAACTGAAAGCATTAACTGACTTTTGTTTTAAAATAATTTTTCCAGTTCAGCTATTTTGAACTTAAATTTGAAATTCACTTTAAAAGGTAAGTTTTATTCAAATTATAAGCACTTTATTTGTAAAAACAGGGGGGTAGGCGCAGCGCTTCAGTAATCTTTGAGAAGGTATATGTGAAGAGAACCAGAGAAGAAATAATAGTGTAATATTTAAAACTGTAGTGATGATAAGTAAAATAAAAGATGTGCACTCACACTTTCCTGGAGCTTCAATACAGCTCCAGTATATGCGCCTGGGCACAGCAAGAGCTGCTCGCGCATTCTAACAGTCCATAGGAAAGCATTTCTCAATGCTTTCCTATGGACGTTCTGAACGCTGGATGTGAATTTTGCATCCAGTGTTGCAGAAGCGCCTCTAGCGGCTGTCAGGAAGACAGCCACAAGAGGTTGGATTAACCCTGCTATGTAAACATAGCAGTTTCTTGGAAACTGCTATGTTTACATGTGAAGGGTTAAAACATGAGGGTCCTGGCACCCAGACCACTTCATTGAGCTGAAGTGGTCTGGGTGACTATAGCGTCCCTTTAATGCAATGTACCCCAGTCATTTAGTTATCAGTTGACTCCTTTCTGTAACAAACAGAGACATTTGTTGGCAAACTAACAAATTCCAGCTAATTGGATATTATTGTCTATGTTAAATGCTTCCTACAATAGTCTAAAATAATTATAATAACATCAATGGTACTATGTATCCAATTCAGTTAGTTATTTCTGTTTGTGCACTATATAAACCATAAATTAATAGATGAACAGATTTATAGACAAATGTAAGTTTATTTTAAAACATGACAAATCTCCTCAGTAACTCCCTAAATATGTAGGTGTTTGGATATTTTTCAAATCTCTAAAGACTAGAAAGAACTGTAATCATGTAAAATAGAATGGTTCTTTAACCCCTTAAGGACCAAACTTCTGTAATAAAAGGGAATCATGACATGTCACACATGTCATGTGTCCTTAAGGGGTTAAAAAGGCAGCAGCATTACTTGTTTTCTCTAGAGCACTGATAAAACGAAGGTAATGGGCAAAGGTCTGCAGATTGGAGGTTCAAATTTGAAAAGTAAATTGTAATAAAAGATTTTGTGTGGCTGGGATATGATGTATAATGTTTTGATGGAGTGTTATATAAGATTTAAGTTAAGCATTACATACACACATTTGTGTGGAAAATCGTAAAAAGGGATGACTTGTGGTTAGGGATACAGTTGTAGAACGCACTATATAGTGTGACTGGATTTTAAAATCAATCTTGTAGGGTTTGGGTAGCCAGTGGACAGATTGAGATGGGGCAAATAGAATAATGTTTGCTAAAAGATTAAGAAGATTAGAGTAAAGATTGATATGGATGCAATATTCATTCTAAATGACTGCAGGGAGTGGTGGTTAAATGGTAGTCTATTTTACTATTTAACCAAGGCATATTTAGGCAATGTGTACTTAAAATGTTTAAAATACTATTTGAATAATTTTAATTCCAGCAATAACTGTGTATACATAGATAAAATTTTGTTTTTATTGCAACACAAAGGAAAATAAAATGTACAGAAAAAGCCCCATTTACATACATTACAAGGAAGTTAATAGGGTCACAATATATCTGGGGCTTCATCCCAAAACCAAATTTTGTGACCCCCAAAAACTATACCCTTATCCAATTTGTCAAGCTCCACCCCTGACCATTCCAAAATGCATTCCTTAATACATGGATAGAAGAATTGGATTTCTAGCACTTGTGCAATAGCGTCTCGGACTTCCCAAATCAGAGTCTCTCCCTCCTGGCTGTAGATAAATGTGAAAAGGTGATGTAGGGAGGCAGCACCTTCAGTAATGTCCTCAAATCCAACTGAGTATAGGGTGATATGAAATGATAAGAAGACAATGGAGAAAAATCTATTGCAGTATTTTCATTGCTGGTGATATTAGATGAAAAGAAAGAAATACACTTACAATTTTCTGGAGCTTAAAATCAGCTCCAGATGTATTCGCTTGGTCTATGGATATGCTATTATATGTCCTGGTCCTCTGTTAGGAGATATCCTCAGGCCTGTCAGCGGTGGGCAGCAATTTCCAGTTTCCTGGGATGTTTTCGTTTAGTGCCTTGTATTTCAGCAGCAAAGGTCCACCAGCAGAGAAATATAAAAACAGAAAATATTGCTCTCTATATGGACAAATAGGATAAAAGGAGGTTGTAAGGGACCACGGGTAACCCAACTGGTTAACTCCGCTAATTCAGCCACTCTGGAACCATTAAAACAAGCAGACATCCATTCCCCCAGTAAACAGATGAAACATAGTCTTGGGGGTCAACTTAGGTTTATTGGAACACATACAGCTTTTATGCACAGACCCCTACATGGGGTCTCCTATACTATAGGGCTTTTCCTCCCAGGATCCTCTACAGAAAAATATACAATATTCTAGAACACGCCAAAAATACATTTTCAAAAGAGGCTAATTTGATTGCATGTGAGGTCAGAGCTTACAATCCAAATTTCTCTTTGAAGCTGGGACCCCAACTGAGCCAATCTCAAGGTGTGAGAAGTCGCACACAAGTGGCCTGGAAGTCTGGCTTCAGTATAAACTAACTTTCTCACTTGCTATATGTCCTGATTTCCTCTTAGATAAGGTGTCCTTTGATATGAATAGTCATCAGCCCTCAAGAAAACCTCTGTGCTCCAGTATCATATTAAAGAAACCCACAGATAAATGACTAAGCCTAATTTCTATTACATTCAGAATGGGACACGCACAATCTTTCCACCAAGCCTAAACATGATTTGTGAACAAAGGGACCACACAGACAATGCAATGTTAAATAGCCCTGACCTGAAAACAATAAGCAGGCAAGCAAGTGGGCACATGTGGGCATGGTACTCGGTGATGGTGTTCCAGCAAAAAGATTTACTAACAAAAGCAGAGCAAAGTGAAGTTTACTCAATCCTTTAACCCCTTAAGGACACATGACATGTGTGACATGTCATGATTCCCTTTTATTCCAGAAGTTTGGTCCTTAAGGGGTTAAAGCTTAGGTGGTATCTTCCCCATTTAGGAAATTGAAGTATGGGATCCTGCAGTTAAAATCTTCTGAGATAAAATCAGAAAGGTCCAAATAAAGTAAAAACTAGCTTTTATTGTCTTCCTATCATTTTATATCACCCTATGCCCGATTTGATTTGAGGACATTACCGAAGGCGCTGCTTCCCTACATCATCTTTTCATATTTCTTAATACATGCAACAAATGCCTCCACTATGGTCACAGTTGTTTTAGTTTGAATTTTACAAGTGGTATTTATTACTATCACTATTTATTTAGCAATAAACATTGAAAGATTGATAAGGAATAGAAATGTTTAGGCTTTTACTAAGTCAGAATGTTTCTAGTTTGAGCAGTTTCTTCTACAAAGTGTAATTATTTTATAATTTCTCCACAATTCTCAGCTCTGTGAGAGACCAGGAATGAAAGGCATCTTATTTCAACATACTGATTAGAATAGCAAATAGGGACATAGAGATTTGGGCCCAACATAGAGACAGTCCCACCTAAACAGATTCACTTGGGTGGTATGGCTATGCATCATGTCTTAATGGTTTTTTTTGTTTGTTTTTTTATGAAATGTACTATATGTGTCAATGTGACTCTACTATCTTCAACCATGCACACCTGCATACATATTAATACATATTAATTTTATAGATACGGTTCATTATATAGATACGGTTCCTTACAATAGGTTAGTCTTCAAACTATAAAACAATAAATAAATAACAATAAATTGGTCTAGATTATTATTCTTGTTCTTGGGTAGAACATTGGCTTAAGGATAGAGTACAACGAGTTGTCATTAATGGTAAATGTTCAGGCTGGACAAAAGTGGTAAGTGGTGTCCCTCAGGGTTCTGTTTTCAGACCGCTTCTATTTAACATATTTTTTAATGATCTTGAAATAGGCTTTGAAAGTCATGTTTCAGTGTTTGCAGATGACACAAAACTTTGTAAAGTAATAAAATGTGAGCAGGATATTGCTTTGCTACAGGGGGATTTGGATAGTTTGGGGGACTGGGCACTAAAATGGCAGATAAAATTTAACATAGAGAAATGCAAAGTTATGCACTTTGGGGTCAAGAATTCACAAGCAACTTACACTCTAAATGGTATTGAATTAGGGATAACCACACATGAGAAGGATTTGGGAATTGTTATAGACAACAAATGAGGCAGCAATATGCAATATCAATTTGCAGTTGCTAAGGCCAGTAAGGTTTTGTCATGTATAAATAGGGGCATAAATTATCGGGATGAAAATATAATTTTGCTTCTTTATAAATCGCTGGTAAGACCACACCTTGAATATGCTGTGCAATTTTGGGCACCTGTTATAAAGAATGATATCATGGCACTAGAAAACGTGCAGAGACGAGCTACAAAATTGATAAAAGGAATGGAGCATTTTAGTTACGAAGAAAGGTTAAAAAATTTAAATCTCTTTAGTTTGGAAAAACGGCGCCTCAGAGGGGATATGATAACATTATACAAATATATTCAGGGCCGGTACAAACCATTATCTGGAAATCTATTTATAAACAGGGCTATACATATGACACAAAGTAACACATTTAGGCTGGAATAAAGGAGATTTCATCTAAGGCAAAGAAAAGTTTTTTTACAGTAAGAGAAATAAGGATATGGAAGTCTATATACAAAAAGAGAAGTTCTGCGCTCACTCCCATCACTACTGGGCCGGCAGCAATGACTACAATACACATCAGCCCCAATATATAGTAAAAACCAAAGAAAAGAAAAAGTTACCTGCGCTCTCTCCTTAATCCCTATGTATATTTAGACAAATGGTAGTCATTTAGTTGCTCCAATGGCCATTGGAGGGAATGCCCGCCTGCCAACGTCAAGGCAGACCCCCCTAAAGCGGGTCCTACACTGACCCTTCAGCCTGCTTCCTTGAGCTTCTGGCAAGATATCTCTAATGAGACAGAGAGGGGCTAAATATACATAGGGATTAAGGAGAGTGCGCAGGTAACTTTTTTCTTTTTTTTTGGTTTTTACTATATATTGGGGCTGATGTGTACTGTAGTCATTGCTGCCGGCCCAGTAGTGATGGGAGTGAGCGCAGGACTTCTCTTTTTGTATTTGTATTTACTTTGTATCACACAGCCTTGTTACAATGCTGCCGCCTATCCCATGTGTTCCCTATTAAGGGTAAATAAGTATATAGGGGTGTATATAAAAAATACCCCTCTCTGTCTCATTAGAGATATATTTGCCAGAAGCTCAAGGAAGCAGGCTGAAGGGTGAGTGTAGGACCCGCTTTAGGGGGGTCTGCCTTGACGTTGGCAGGCGAGCATTCCCTCCAATGGCCATTGGAGCAACTAAATTACCTCCATTTGTCTAAATATACATAGGGATTAAGGAGAGAGCACAGGCAACTTTTGAATGAGGGTTTTTCATTCACAGCTTTCTTGTGACTACTCTCTCCTTTAGATGTATATATAATTAGGGACATCTCTTACAAGTCCTATGTACATATAGGTTGGACACGTGCATATAGTCACTGTTTATTTAAATGTTTTATCACTGAGGACTCTGGTGTGGGATTGAGTATAGGGTACCAGTAAATCTGACAGTCCCTTGTACCTACTTTATTAGGACTTTACCCATTAGTCTGTAAGGCAAGGAGACAAATAAAGTTGGTTCCTTACTATTAATATATTATATATATTTTTATCACCAGTTTCCCTCCTTATATTCTCTTGTTCGTGTTAGGGTGCAATCTAATACTGCTTGTGTCACACAAAAGTGCACAATTTAGAATTGTCTTAATAATATCCCAGTTAGCTAAGATGCAATACGACTGATAATCAGTCTCAGCATATTAAGCCTAAGGGGGGTTGTGCTGTTGACTGTCTATACGAAAAATCTTTGCTAGAGGATTATGACAGTTTAATCCAGCCGCAGGGAGGTTTTAAATGATTGACAGCAGCGTCATCATATGACGCGATCAAACCACTCCCCCATATGTTCCGTCTGCCCCCATGTGTGCACTCACCTAAAAGGGGAGGGCATATGGGAGGTCTTATTCTGATCGACAGTCGTGTTACTACATGACATGATCAGACCACTCCCCTACTGGCTCCCACGTGTGCACCCATTACTCTCCGGTCATATGGTCTACAGAGCACTCCAATCAAAACCTCGACTGGTATCCTCTGACCAATCAACGGACGGTGGGATGCACACGTATGAGTGATACACAACAGTAAACTGTTTCAAGTTGATTGCTACAATCCCTATATAAACGAGCACAAAGCCATGCAGTGGCTTATCACTCCTGACGACGGCGTGTTAGCACGCTGAAACGCGCGTCGAGTTTTCATTTATTTAATTCTTTCTTTTTTGTGTTCACTTGGGTAGCACTTATGGATTAGTTTAAATTTAATTTAATTCGTTTTTAGCTACTTAGCCAGGAAGGTAGTAGGGTAAAAGGTAGGCACTTGTGTGTTATCACAGTGCTGAGGTAACAGTAATAGTACCCTCTCTTTTAGAGATTGGGGGTTACTTTTTTGGAATTGACTTTGGGGATTTCTTTATTTTTCCCCTCCAAGGAGGTGTATTTGCCTCCTCCTCCTCGTTTTTTTCCCTACCCTTTTAACAACCCTTCAGTTTGGAGGTGGTTGACCTTACTATATTAGGTTTTGAATCTCTCTGTTTAAGTGGTTGATTGGATCTGTATGTGTTTTTGACACAGCTAGTCCCTCTGCCCTATATTTCCTTCCTGTCTGTTTTACTTACCTGTACCCTTAGGATTATTAAAGGTAGGGACTCCCTTTACATTCATAACTCTTCCACATAGGAACCTTTGGTTCCATAATTTTCTTCTTTTTTTCTATGTGTTATCCGTGGGTTATTCCCCAATAGGGAAGAGTTATTAGGGCTTTTGCACTTCTTTATCTTTAACTTTTTCTTTTCATATGGAAATTTATGCCTGAAGAGGTGGTTTTATCAGAGTCCATGCAGATGTCTAAACTGCAATTGGATAAATACTTGCAAAAACTTAACATACAGGGATATAATTTCTAATTAGTGGGGTAATAGCTGCTTGATCCATGAAGACATCTGACTTCTATTTTGGGGTCAAGAAGGATTTTTTTTCCTAGTTTGTTGCAAAATGTATAGTTTTTTTTTTGCCTTCTTTTGGATCAACAGCAAAATGATATGTGAGGAAGGCTGAACTTGATGGACACAGGTCTCTTTTCAGCTATGTTACTATGTAACTATGTATGTAACCTGTTGCTTAGCACCAAAGTCATGGTTGCCTTAATTTTACCATATTTGTAGCATATTTTCCAACCTTCAGGAATTCGGTGCTCATTTGGACTATTACCCCATTCGTTCTCGGCATATATTGGATATGTAATAGAGATGCATTACCTCCATTTTGATTGACCAATACAGTTAACATTATTGATTATCAATAAGGATGTGCATATATGTAGACATTCTCTATGTCAACAAATGGCATATAAACAAGTAAACAGACAATGTAGGTTTGTTTCACTATTAGATAAAATTGGAAATATTCAAGAGATAAATTATTTTGCAATGGACTAAAGTAAAAGCCACTTCAAGTAATGTACTATGCCATATTGTTAGCATTTTATAAACCAATGTAGAGTATTATTGCTTGTTATAATGCTTTTATTCATCCTTACAAGAAAGAAAACATTAGTATGTGGATAATATATTAATTTTAAAGTACAGTTAAAAAAATGATAAAAAGAAAGTCTTTTTTTGTTTGGCAAAGAAAAATAGCAGCACCATATTTTGGATTAAATGTCTATTTATTTAATTTAGTAATTCATGCAAACGTCTTTCAGAATGAAAAACACCCATTTTCTTTGCTTGTAAAAAACTACACAATAATTCCTTTTTAGCAGATTGCTGTTCCTGATCTGACACAATGCTTTCAGTGAACAGCCATGAAAACAGCCAAGAAGTGTACAAAGGCCAATAATTTAATTACATCCGGTAATTGCTCCTTATTTACCTGGGCAATTTCCCCATGATCCATATAGAGAAAGCAAACAAAAACAATAAATCAAACACAAAGAACTTCCAAACTGCAATAAGCAAAAACATCAATTGTTAAACTTTAACTAAAATGCAAGTATAGTTTGATCTGTTAATACAGGGTGGCCCATAAGTCCCTACCCATTCAGCACACAGATACACTGGATATATAAGATATATGGAAGGAACTTATGGGCTACCCTGTAGAAGATAAAAAAAAATACATATATACCGTATATACTCGAGTATAAGCAGAGTTTTTCTGCACATTTTTTGTGCTGAAAAAGTCCCACTCGGCTTATACTCGAGTCAAGGTCTGTATTATGGCAACTTACATTGCCATAATACAGACCAGGACCGTTGGGCTCATTACAAGCCCGGCGGTCCTGTTGGGGGCTGGCCGCGAGCTCTTACTTACCTTTGTAGCAGCTCCGTGCAGCTCCCCAGTTCAGCTCCCAGTGTAAGTCTTGCGACACCCGCGGCCATCATAGTGTTGCCACGAGTTACCGTGGCAATGCTCTGCGTGGCACGCAGACCGCGAGACTTACACTGGGAGCTGAACTGTGGAGCTGCACGGAGCAGACAGGGAGCTGACCGGAGCTGCTACAAAGGTAAGTAACAGCTTGCTCCGGCCTCCCCCTGCACAGCCCATCCAACTTTTCCACCAGGGAATGTTACAGCCCCCTTCCCTGGCCAGTCAACAAGCAGGGAGGGGGGACAAAAAAATTAAATAATAAAATAATACATTTTTTTAAATACGGTAATATTAAAATCAATTTTTTTCTAAAATAATATTAAAATAAATTAAAAATAACAAAAATGCCCTCCCCAAACCAGTTCACACACACTACACAAACACACACACACTCTGCATTATATACTCTGTATATAATGCAGAGTGTGTGTGTGTGTATGTAATGCACACACACTCATACAAACACACCCTGCATTCATTATATACACACACACTGCATTCATTATATGCACACACTACACACAAACACACACACACACACACACACTGCATTCATTATATACACACTACACAAACACACACACACTGCATTCATTATATACACACACACTACATTCATTATTATTATTATTATTATTGCAATTTATATAGCGCCAACAGATTCCGTAGCGCTTATACACACACTACACAAACACACACACACTGCATTCATTATATACACTCACTACACAAACACACACACACTGCATTCATTATATACACACACTGTAAATAAATATTTGATTAATGTAATTTTATTGGGATCTAATTTTATTCAGAAATTTACCAGTAGCTGCTGCATTTCCCACCCTAGGCTTATACTCGAGTCAATAAGTTTTCCCAGTTTTTTTGTGCTAAAATTAGGACTTATATTTGGGTCGACTTATACTCGCGTATATACGGTGTATATATATATATATATATATATATATATATATTATATATATATATATATTATATACTTGAAAAACGTATTAAATTGTATTTTGGTAACAATATATATTTCATGAAATCACAGGTGTATAATGGGAATGTTCTTCTCATAGGTCACATTTGGGCATCTGAGTCCTGGAGTTACTGTTGGACTATTATTTCTGTGTGTTCCAACCAACTTTGTAATATTCTACTTGATGAGAAGGATCGAAATTGTAGTTCAACTGTTCACTGTCTGACCTATCTCTACCTAAAGTTTATTCCATTCTTTTACTTGCCAAAAACATATTCACATTAGCATGTGTTAGAGAAGAACTTCTCTAAAAGCATGTCAGCTTTTATATTTTCTCCAATTCAACCCCACAGAAAGCCTTTTTTTCTGAGCTTTTGATTGCCAGTGTCAGATATCCTGAAACACTGCTCCAGTTCATCCTTCAGAATAATAATTTCAGACACCATGCCCTCGAATATATCAAGATGCTCCAAAGCACAGACGTAAGCTGCCATTTAGAGAAACAGGATTTAACACATTGAGCATCAAAGAATTATTCACAATTCTATAGCTGTCAATGGCCAATGGCACATAACCTTCCCTTTGTTTTAAAAGTGCAAGCCTGTTTATCCAAACTTAATAAATGCTCAAAGTGAATACAATTATTTAATATATACAAAGACCAAACGGGTTTCAGCTGTTCCTAAGTAAATGCAAATGCACTCACGAGATGTGTGTGGATAATGTGCCTCAAAGTCTCCCCAGAGCAGTAAAATTTGTTCAGTGATGTATTACAATTAGTGGAGTAATCATGATATAGGAGAAGACCATAAGGTACATTTATTTTTAATTTAAAGCACAGGTATGGTAAGAGCACCTGCATGTTTTACCTATACATGAGGAAGTCAGGCTCTAAAAGCCCTGGTCACACAAGGACAGCTGCTGATGGTTTATCCAATTGGGACAAGTGTTCTGAACATACATGGAATTCCATTATGGTGGGGGAGTAACATTTTTAAGGAATGTTGCTTTGGTATCTCCCAACCATATTCCATATCGGTTACATGGTTCATTATTGCCTAGTTATTTTATACTTTGAGTAGGTGGGTTGGGAAATACCATGCCCACTCGGTATTTCACAGGGGAGGAGTAAAGAGTATCAACATCCCCTGGTCCTCATCAGTTAACCTCCATCTCCCCTCAAAATAGGAGGTGGAAGGTGGTGAGTTGGGCTATTCTAGTGAGGAGATTTAATGCATATTTAAAAAAAAACTCCATGAAAATGTTTTACAGTCCCTTAAAGTGTCTAGAGCAGTATTAGCTGTACTAAGGATCTTTGTCTGTTTTAGGATCTGAAGGAGAATTAAACCAAAATGCAAGGTAAACAATTGCCGTAAAGTACTGCAGATTCATATTTTAGAAAACATTTTTTGGGGGATATCCCACTGACCACAGCTGAATAAATAATCAAAAACACGATGAAGCTTCAGATTACTTTGACAATGCAAAGATAGCTTGATAACAAAAATTCATAGTGATATACAGTGGTTACGTCTACATCCTAATTTTAGTCTGAATGGAATATCTATCAGTGTTTAAAAATGATGAACCACAAGCGACATTGAATCAATCTGAACAATCTGGAGATGATCTGAAATACAGAATGAAAGAAAATCCTTCCAACACTGTTTGCAAAGTTGGCACATGCTTACTCCTTAAGAGTTAAACCCATATTCCTTTAAAATACACTCATGTACACCAATGTTTTTTTAAGAAATAAAACCAGTGTTACCTTAAAATAAAAGATTTTGAGATCCACTATGTTATAACTAAATTATCATATAAAAGTATATTAATGTATTTGTAATGCTGTATCGCTGTATTGTAAAAACTTTGCTTAAAAATGTACTTTAAAAGGGAAAATAATTTGTGTTTTTGTTGAAAAATAAACATATACTATCCTTCATTGTTGATAATTTGATATCATATGTCTTAAACATAATTTATATATATTCCTAAACCAATGATTTATCTCACATTACTTTTTTACTCATGTACCCTTAGATTAAAATGTAAAATATAGCTTGCAGGGAATTACCCAATGACCTAAATCCCAGCCATTGAAATCTCCCTACCAGATAAGCTAAGAGAAAGCTTGATACATTTATCAGAGCTCTGCAAACTCTGCTCTGTTTAAAATAATAGCTATTTTTCACGTCTTCTTTCAGCATCTGAGACAGAAGGATGAACAAATGAATTACAACACATTTAAATTGCTGGTTAAAACTAATTACCAACTGCTTATTGTGTGCAAACACAATAACACAATACATGAATCCTGTTTACCATCCAAACATTAAAATATACTGGCACATGATTTATTTACTTAATCAAAAACAGTGAGAATGATCCGGATCAGCCAAAATGATTTATGCCTTTTTACATAATGTGAAATGCTTGGCTATAGACTTTGCCTTGTAATAGCAATGCACAATCCGCACAGCTCAATATA
Source organism: Pelobates fuscus (assembly GCF_036172605.1). Lineage (NCBI taxonomy): Eukaryota > Metazoa > Chordata > Amphibia > Anura > Pelobatidae > Pelobates > Pelobates fuscus. The sequence continues at coordinate 137,052,262 of NC_086321.1, forward strand.
AATATTGAATGAACTTGTGCAGGTTCAGTGACAGAGGAATTTGTCATCATATCTACCATTTACAATCCAAACAGGAAATTCACACTTGGCATTTGTCAGCATAAAGTTATTAACATAATATATGGGGCAAATATCTCTGCACTGGTATCATATATATATATATTTATTCAACTCCATGATGGATATATTGCAGTTAAGGCAATAACGTTTGTCTTCTTGTGATTCTATTTGCTTTAAAATCCCTTTGATTTAAATGGAGGAAGTGTAGGGTATATATGCTTCACTAATGAGTGCATTTCTAAATGTATGTGTCATGTACAGCATGCATTGCCATTTTTACTTTCTCTATCTGCACCGCCATATAGTTATACTTTGGGCTAGACCCTGGAGAATCCTTCTGGAAACTTGGAGCCTCTTTGTTTCATATTAAAGGGTAAGGTTCATCAACATAGGCACACATGCCCAATCGTGTCTCTTGATCAGTGAAACTTGAGCACCAGAGCATGGGAAGCATTCAAAGGCCTTTCCACCTTGAATCTTCAGTCAGCATTGAGGAATTGAGGGCCTACATGGATATTTCATTATTTATTCATTTTTTTTTTGTTTAGGATTTTCAGTTGTAAACAGTTTACTGAGTACTTTGTATGTTTCTTTTTCTTTTTTGGGAGCTGCAAAAAATAGTTTTTTGCAACTTCCCAAAACACAACAACAAATAAACATACAAAGTAACCCAGCAAACAAGATTAAAGAAAGACTTCAAATGATACGTAATAAAGCTTTATTTTGCTACTCCCCCCAACCCCCTTTTTAAATGTGAGGGGCTTAGGTAGGGGCACATTTTTATTTAACCAATGCCAGAGTCCTGTTATAAATCTAAAAATTTACAACATGCCTTAACAAATCTGATTATGGTGTGCCAGACCAAACTTTATTGTCCTGTTTCACTGCCCTGGGTTTGTTCCCTGGTGTTCAGCTTTTGGGGACACCAGGAAACTGTCCACATAAAACATAGAGTGGGCATATATGGTCACTAGGACCATGTAGAGCATACTAACACAGTGCTCCCAGCATGGCCTGCCCTTAGTGTGATTGGCAAGCAACCTGGCCTGCATTTAAGTCAAGATGATCTACCAGTTCATCAAGCAGACCCATCACCATTCTAGGTGGACCCGCCCACTCTGAACATTGCCAGTAATGGTAATTGTACTGCAATAGCTTCTCTAGTGAGATCATAGAACTTGTCTCACTATAAGTAACATGACTGTCAGAAAAAAAAGGATATTTTTAAGCCCTTGAAATTGTAATGCAAAGTAGTAAATGTGAATTGCTGTCATTCAGGGTTATTCACAAATGTGAGAATTCAAAGTGATCTTCTGCTCTGGACATAAAATTAAACTAATTGGCATCACAGCAAAGGTATTCCAGTTAGTAAATAATGATTTTGTAATAACTTTGCTGCTAAACCACTGCCATCAAAAATCAATTGTATAAAGCTAACTGCCATTGGTTCTTTTTTTTTCTAGTGTTTGCATATGTTTAGTTAAAAAGAAGTTAAGTTCACATGCATAAGGACATTTTTATAAAATAAAAATGGATATTTTTTAGGCCTTCTACAGTTTCTAAGAAAATAATATTGTTCGATATAAAAGGCTTCCGAGAACTGCAACAGTTTGATGCCAATATGCTTGTTACAAAGCCCCCACAGTGGAAGGGCTGACATGACGGCTGTTTCAGTAATAAGGTTAAATTGTACACCGGAGCTTAATGGAAAGAAACTTCCTACAGAGGTCTGATGTGCCTACAGAATGTTTTAAAGAAAATCTAACAGTAAAAAAAGCACACACACAGCTTTTATTACTTAAGGACACTTTTACCAAACTCAAAGTGTACATTTGCATAAAAGTGATCGAAAACTATCACTTCACAAATTTGTCAAGGACATACCAATAACCTTCAGTCAACCTATAGACTGCCCATCACAGGAAATGTAGTTAACAAAAATATTCAGGCTGGCTAAGCATCATGTAAATTTATTTCACACATGACTAACTTCAGATTAGTAATAACTTCTGTTTAGTCAAGTTTTCTAAGGTAATCTGTGTGAGAATGAAATACTGTGTACAGACAGATGAGTTTCTGCATAGTTTTGTATATTTCACTTTTGGTCTCAAACAGAAATATGTGTAGGATAGATTTATGTATAGACATAAATATGTATTTATAAACAGTATTTTTAAGAATCCTCCGGCTTATTTAGCAATCCCCACACCATTTTATGTACAAATAACATTCTGACATATGCAGAATGGTATTTGTACACAGCTTTCCTGCATACAGATGTTATTACATTTTGATTTCAATGAACCATGAACTATTTTGCTAGTAGCAGATTGTTATGAAAAATATTTGAACCGTACTTTTACAGGTAAATTTACAAGGCCACTATGCCCAAAAAGGTACCTTTTGATTCCAAAATGCTAGTTACCAGCTGGTGTTCCTCTACCCTTATTTTTTGTTTATTTTGTTTTTTTTTATAATTTTATCAGTTCAACATGTGCAGATAAATAGCAGATAAACGTGGGTGTTGCAAACAGGTCATGTTGCACTTGATACAATGGGTTACAAAGATAAAATGGGGTATAAAACCATCATCATTCATGATACAGTTAGGTTTATCAGAAGTACAATAATGCTCATGCAATGTAGTTGTAAATAATGCGTCATGTCGGCGAGTTCTGCATATATATATAAAGGAGACACGTATAACTACAAAATAACATAATGCTGGGTGTGACCTGAAATAATAGTAATATTTAAACTATAACATTATGCTGGTAGAGTGCATGCATGTCTTTGTGTGTATATGTACCATGGTACCTGTCTGGTAGGTATTTCACTCAGTTTCCTATATTTGGTGTGATGGTTGAAGTGCTGTCACTGCTATGGGCGCCTTGCCCACTGCTGGTTTACTGGTTAACTTTGGGTACTCCCAAAGCTGTTGTTGTCAGTGTTCATGATTGTATCTATGTCCCGGCCTGAGAGAGCTGTGTTCGGTAATGGTTTGATTGTCGGAGCCACGGAACCCATATGTGTGGGTACCTCGTTGCATGGCCAGAAAGGGTGTATCCATGGTTCTGATGCCTTCCACCCTAGAAAACTATTCCTCTATTGGGGGTGGGGTTTGTTGTTACCAGTATTTAGTCATTAGGGCCTCAGCCGCTGTCCACAAGTATAATTCTAAGGAGTTGAGGTACATTTTTAGAGGCTTCGGGGAAAGGTGTAAAAAGACCTGCGGAAAGGAGTGTGGTTTCGATATTGTGGCTAAGGCGGTTATCACATCTATAATGGTATTCCAGAATGTGCACAGTACAGAACACTCCCACCAGATGCGCCGGTATGAGCCCTTACTCTTCTCGCACCTCCACCACAGATCCAAGACCAGTGGGTATTTACGATGGAGTCGCGTGGGGGTTCTTTACCATCTGCTGATAAATTTGTAATAGGCTTCGACTAGTGAGATGTTTAGTGTGTTTTTGTGGGTGATATAGAATATTTTGTGCCAGTCAGATGGTGTGAGTATGAGTCCCATTTCTTGGTTCCAGTCATCAGTTTATTTGGGCAAGGATTTGCAAGCTTTGTCCTGTAGGATTGATTGAATTAGAGAGAGTGTTTTTTTTCAATTTGAGGGGCTTTGAGCACAAGGTCTAAAATGTGGTGTGTGGCAGTGATACAGGTATGTTCTGGATTGTTAATTTGAATTGCGTTAGTTGGTGGTACCAAAATGTGTCCATTAATGTTGCCTGTTCCAGAGGGCAGTGGTTGGTCTGATTTTCCCTCTGCTAGTCACGTCTCCCAAGACTATATATGGAAGATGTGTGGACCTTGGCCAGGGAGCGCCTCACATGCCAGGGGGGAATGCTGGGTTGTGGGATATAGGGATCAATAGTGTTGTAGTGCCTGTCAGGCAGAATTTATGTGCAAACTTCTTCCAAAGATGTATCAGTGGGCTTATAGTAGGGTGTGGTTTGGGGCAGATATGTGAGAAAGGCTCCCCTTCCATGGTATGGAGGCCAGTGGTACGTCAACCCACTCCTGTTCCAGTGTTCTCCAAAATTTGCAGCTATCTTTGCGGTGTCTCTACCTTTATGACAAAAAAAAGAAACATCTTTCTGTGAAGGTGAAAACACCCAAAAGAAAGCAAAGGAGCTATGGAGGCTGTACATATTTACCAGACAAGCTAAGGGAATTCATACATCTACACTGTAAATCCTACACCATCTCAGACCAGGTACGATAATTAATAAGACACATTCAGACTAGATTAACCAAACTGAAAACATAGCTGACTTTTTCCTTATAAAACCTTGCCCTGCCCTGCAATTAGGCTCAGAGCACTCTGATTGTTGGGTTTAAGCCATCCAAAATTCCAAAGAACTTTCCCACGCTGTGTAAAATGACACAGAGCACTCTGATTCGTGGATTAAGTAACCAATCAGAGTGTCAAATTACACAGCGTGGGGAAATGCAAAAGAACTTTCCCACGCTGTGTAAAATGACACAGAGCAGGCACTCTGATTTTTTGCTCAACTCTACAGAAGAGCAATGAAAATCTAATTTATCACAGTGATATATATATATATATATATATATATATATATCACTGTGATAAATTAGATTTTCATTGCTTATTAGCCTCTTCTGTAGAGTTGAGCATACACATTCATATACAGTATAAAAAAGTCTATAAAATAAATAAAATATATTAATACATTATATATTTTAAAAAAATTAAGAGATGCCATTAAAGGGTCACTCCAGACCCCTAAATCTATTTGCTTGCTGGGAAGCTTTATGTGTGAAAAGTGTGTGCTATTATTTTCATTTTGAAAAAAGTACAAAAAAGTACAGATTTCAATAGAAATGTATACTTTTAGAAATTAACCTGGTTAAATCCCCCAGGCAGTTGATGAGACAACTGGTTTCTTTACTTCCTAGTTTGTTTAGCTCAGTGGATCTAAACTCAACAGGCAGCCACTGTCAAGCGTACCTGCATTGCAAAGACATCTTATTGAGCTGCATTGAGTAGTCTGTGATTGGGCAGCAACAGAAAGTCTGGAGAGGGTTAGAAGGGGATAGTTTGTAAGGGCTGCAGACAAAATAACAGTTTTTAGATTTACCGTGAGTGAAAAGATGCATTATTGATTGTGTGTAAGTTTGTGAATATATCTACTAAACAGTGATTTTTATTTATTTTGTATTTGGTCGGTGAATTGTTCCTTTAAATACTTACCGCCTCTCCAGCTCCGATGTTGTGAGCATCATGCTGAGTCTGTAAGTATTAAACAAATGCAACCACCTGTTCTCAACAGTTTGTTCATGAAACTAGTTCTTTACTAATGCAACTTTGGACTGCAATGGTAGGCTGAGAGCACTGGGCTTACATATGCACGCAATCTCAGCATGTCTATGTTTCCAAACGTTCGAGGAGATAATTCAGAACCAATGAGCTTCAGCAGAGGTAATGGGCTGAAGACTTCAGGCGAGCCCTTTTTATTTCAATTTAAAATGTTTAAATTCTGACTGAACCCCAGGGGATGGCTTCATCATGCTTTTTGCACCACGACTACTGTGATACACTGTTTTAGTTGTTGTGGTGCTTAATGTGTCCTTTTATGAAACAGGTGGATGCACACACTTCAGTATTATGCTACAGTATTATTGTTCTTCTTCTTCTTATTATTATTATTATTAGCATTTATATAGCACCAAAATATTCCTACTATGACACAGTGGTAAACCAAAAAATGGTATGGTGCATGAAGAAAAACAAAGCCATAAATCTGCAGCTGGTGTGGAAAAGTTTAGTAAGATGGGAGTCCCAGCACAAGATCATGGCACAGCATACAGTAAAAACATGATTGTTGTTATTTGAGGAGACAGGTTATTGTGTTACAAACACTCTCCCAAGTGTTTGAATATGGCATAAGACTTCATATATAAAAAGGCTATTCCCATTGGTACCACAAACACAGCAAGCCCGTGCACACCTTTTAGCCACTCACAGTCCTTGTCAGTGAGGTATATGTGAGTTCTTTTAAAGTCAAGCTATTAAAGAGGGACTTCACTTCTTTGGAATTTTTTGGATAACTTGTATTTTTTTCTAATTTTTATTAAACATTTAGCAAATAACAAAATCTTATCTTCTCTATATGCTTTCTCTATGTCAGTTGTGCTCAGCCTTTATATGGTCGATTCAGTAGCTGTTGCGGGCCATACAATAGACATATTTTATATACCATACAATTGCAGTAAATTAAATATTAATTTAATAAGATCACTGCCTCTGCTTCTTATTTGTTACTAATAATTTAACAGTTAGGAACTATTTTCCTGTATCTCGCTCAGCATGAAATAATTGAAGTGCCCCTGGTCAAAATACCAGGTCTGAAAACGGATTTCTAGTCAAATAACTAGAATAACCTGACTAAGGTAGGTGTTATTAAATGATCAATGAAGATTATTCTGCAAGGCATCTGAGGAGGTATGTATGTATGTATGTATGCAAAGGCTTTTCCTTGGTGTCTGAAGGTATACAGCACCAACAGATGTTATTAGATGACTTGAGATGCCTCAACAAGAGATCTGGGAGGTATGTAAGTCCTTACAAGAACCTTTCTGTATATACAACTCAAGATGTAATTGTCTGGGGTTTGAGGTAGCTTTGTCTAAGAGGCACCAAGACTGACTGTCTTAATTTCAGTCTCTAAATTAATTTAAAACTTTTTGTGCGTCTAAGAGGCGCCATCCCTAGCTGAATGTCATCACTAAAATTATTCCATGCATGTTCATTGAGAAGCTAAGCTTTTCAGGTTAAACTGGCTCTGTTTCTCAATGAGAGTTTACTTCATAGTGCTATAAGTAAAAAACGAAATGGTTGTGTTTGTTTTTACAATAATTGACAAGGAGATAAGATGGAGGAACACAGTTGCAGGGTGAGGAGGTGTGGATTTTGATTTCTTTCTCAAACCTCACACCTGGCAGTTCCACTTTTTTGTATATATTGAATATTATTTTTGTACACTTCATATGGTAAAATAATTGAGTAACAACATCATGAACACTATTACTAAATATTGAAGCACTCCATTGTAAAATACACTCCCTAATATTACAGCTATGTAGGGAAAGTCACAGTATCCACAAGCAATAAAGCAGATAAACCAGGCAAGGCATAAACACTTCAATATGGCAAGAAACAAAATATCTTCTTGTTTGATGATCTGTTTTTAAACCTGAAGAAAAGGACATCAACATGTTTGGAACACAAAATGACATGTTCAGCTTTTGGGATTGATTGTATGTATGACCTAAATTTGTGTTAAACAAAATGAAACTGATAAAAAGAGGGTTATTCACTTAACTGTAAATTCACAATGGAATTACAAATTTATGATCTAAATAGCTGTACTGAAACATTCTCAAATTCAGCTATTTTCCCCTTTATTTATGCTGCTATTTCCCCTTTAAATATTGGATGAGAAAAAGTGCATGTGTCTAGGGTCAAAGGGCAGAGGGGCATGAACCCAGTTGAGAAGAAGACTTAAAGGACCACTATAGGCACCCAGACCACTTCAGCGTAATGAAGTGGTCTGGGTGCCAGGTCCATCTAGGGTTAACCCTTTCTTTGATAAACATAGCAGTTTCAGAGAAACTGCTATGTTTATAATAGGGTTAATCGAGCCTCTACTGGCTGTCTCATTGACAGCCGCTAGAGGCGCTTCTGCGCTTCTCACTGTGATTTTCACAGTGGGAAGACGCCAGTGTCCATAGGAAAGCATTCAGTGCCACGCATGCGCATTCAGCCGATGATGTCGCTATGGAGGAGGAGAGGAGGAGGAGAGTTCCCCGCACGGTGCTGGAGAAAGAGCCTGGCGGGAGCGGGGCCCTGAGGGTGGGGGCACCCTCAGGGCACTATAGTGGTCCTTTAAATGGCTGGATGCCCTGACCACAGAATTGGGGGAGCAAGTTAAGACTTAACCTTTATTAATATATATTAAAAAAAAAAAGAAAGATAATTTGTGAAATTATAATTGAGGAAAAATTAGGTGAGTGACAAATGGATTAGTCTGATGGTTAAACATATAGTAGTGAATCAGTGCGATATATTTTTTAATGTAAATTTAAATAAAAACTGTCAAAGGACATTTAGACAGAGACATATTTACAAATGGGGAAAAACTATTGAGACTGAAATCAAGTAGAAACAAAAGTATTTACATGTGTGAAAAGGATGAAATAAAAAAATAAAAGAATATAAAGTATGTACATTGGTGTCAAGGTCTCAGTGTTTTGGTTGGTGAGACAGATCCCCTGCTTGCAAACAGTAATGCTTTATCCTGGAGCTGTAATAGTTCTGAATAACCAATTTGTGCTGACTTGGTGCAGGATATTTCACAGCATTTCCCACTATAAGGCAATGCTTCTATGTCGCACTTTATAAAACTAGTGTTATTTAGTAACTCGTAAAGAGCAACATTGTTTCTAATTGTCTGTCAGTATTAGAGACAAGGGGAGCCTCAACTAAATGGTGCTCTGTTTAGAGCCTCTGTCCCTAAGTCAGCACAAATAAAAATTGACAACAGAGAGACAGAATGTAGTACTGCTAACATAACAATATGTGCTGTGCCTTCAAGTGCATCTATGTTTGAAATAAAAACATAAACTAATAGTCACTCATTAAGCAGTACCTCAATCTTAAAACAATACATTGAACAGAAACTAGTACCTAGAGGCTTACGTCCTGACATTCTTGTACCAGACAAAGTTCAAATGGAAGAACAGGTGCAAGAATGAAACTGCATCCTATTAGACTGCTCCTATAAGCTTATGGACTTTTTAGTCAAATTAGAGTCTGCACATTACTAAGATATCAACACAAAATTCCAAGTGGAAATTGTGAACATCAAAAACGTCAAAACCAACAGTCAATTTCAGTACCTCGATCTTACAATACCTGGACCAGTAAAGCTATCGATAAGGAGGATCCTTACTTCTCCAAACAATATAATACTTGGTAGTAAAGTGGCAAAAAGGTGGAATCGCTGTGTCTACAGGAATTAGTAGAGCCCCGTCTCATGTTTCGCTGGTTGGTGGCTTTTCTTGGGTAAACTAGCCTCCAACCCTAGAGGTTTAAATTTGCTGGTAACTTGATCACTGGTGGTCCGTATGTCCAATCAGTGACCTGAATTCTTGATTGGCAGTGTGTGGCAACTCAGACTCTTATGTGGGCTGGATCAATATGGAGTTTGAGGATTTATACTCCTGATGGTCCAATATGACAAAATCAGGAGAATAAAATGAATAAACAATTTGAAAGATTAAGAGTAAGAATAAAAATTGATAATAATAAAAATAGTAATGATGATTATTAGGTGGAACAATATACAGTGCCACATTTTGGAGTACTAGATGTATAAAGGGGTGTAGTTGAATTGTTCATTTAACCCCTCTGGTGCCAACGTTTTGAATTTGTAGATGTACCTAGATTCTTTTTGTAGGAGTTTGAGATAGTGTAGCGGAGAGGTAGTATAATCCACAGTATCTCCACTGGGTAACAGGAACAGCATAAAATAATCCAGGCAAATAAATACAGCAGACAATAATCCTGGTAGCGTTGCAAGAATCCTTCCTTCCCAAGAACTAGACGACACATAGGCTGGGAGTCAACTGAGGTCTTTAGTCACAGTTCCAGTATTTATGCAAGTCCCCATGCAAGGGGTTTCCATACTGACATAACAGGGGCATTCTGCACATTTCTCCCATCAGGCACTGCTGGACGAGAGGGATAATCCCACTAAAACATACAGTTAAGTGGATTATCCCTCCGTGCAGCAGAACCGGCATTTTACACTAAAACCCATAACTTTTACAATATTCCCCTTATTTAAACGAATGGATGTTCGGTAGATAGCTGGGGTCTGAGCGCACATTTCGTGAAAGTACCGCTCAGATCCCAGCATAAATAACCGTACGCTGCACGAAACAAGTATTATTTTCAAGTTACCGTCAAACTACCGATTGACTTTAGGGAACCACTTTACTGAAGGACCGGGGCTCCTGAACGGCTTGGAAGTCCAGCGGTATTCGTGCCGTCGAGAAGCCGATTTTAGTTCCAGGCGCTCGACGACAAAATACCACTGGGCTAACAAAGGATCCAATATGGCCTACCGCCGCGTGGTCGGTAGCCGAACAGAGGCCACCCTGAATCCCTCTAATTACCGATTGCAACAATGTTGCAATCCTTAATGGGAGCCACACGACCTCCTGTGTGTGGTCTCCCTTCGGTAGTTTGTTCGTTTCACGAACAGTGTTGAAATTCACTGTTCGTGAAACTATTGTATGAATGCTGGCGGTTTTTCATGCCGCCAGCATACGAACACTATTGTTCGCATGGAACCTATACAGCATACACATACTTGGTTCTTAAAGGTATATAGACATCTTTAGGAAAACACAATAAACAGTGACTAATCCGCCACAGTTAGTTTCTCAATCACTTGAAATCAGAGGTTGTAAGGGTTTCCATTGTGGAAACTGACTATATGTTTTGCAATTGGTGAGAGAATTCCTGTGCTTGATATTGATCCCACATGCTGGAGGATTCGCTATCTAAACTGCTGGTAAGTTTTACAAATGTACTGTTTTCTACAGGTTACCAAGTAGATGATTCTAGTACTGCTGCAGTTTATGAATGCATTAGTTGCTACTTCTATACCGGTTAGGTTAGATTTTGCTGCTTTAGATGGAAGTACTTACAAGCTTTAAAGTGGCCAAGTTTATTGGGTTTTTATTATTTCTAGGTTACTGTGTACAAGCATGTAAGTTTTTTGATCTGCGACCAGTAAGAGCTGGATAAGTTGGTAAGGATTTCTTGAGTACTTGGTTGTGTGATAGGATTGGCCAGTTCTTCTTGAAAGTGTCTGTCATGGTAGACCAGCCTCCGTCAAAGGTGGCAACTCATCTGGTTATTTTTTTATGGATGGGTGTCTGATGGTAATTAGACTCGTTGTTCTGGCTGTCTGGCAGATTTTCTGAAAGGTTCTTTTGAGGACCTTGTTAGGGTACCCAAATGAACGGAACCTGATTCTGAGTTCCAGGCATTCCTGGAAGAAGATGATGTCATTTGAGCAGTTGTGATGAGCTTGCAGATACTGTCCATACAGGATAGAGGACTTCAGTCTGTGGGGTGATGACTACACCAATGTAAGAAATTGTTTATAGAAGTGAATTTTCTGTGTAGTTGTGTTTGTGAGCTGTACAGCAAGATACCTCACAACAAAGTATTGAAGCATGTAAATATTTTCTAGATCATACATCCTATGGTGATCAACAAAAGGAGTTCATTATGTCGCTCCTAAAATTTGTGTTTACAAATAATTTTTTTAATTTTCAATGGAAAATTCTATTTACAGCTGATCGGCACAGTGACTGGCACCGCTTATGCACCCAGCTTTGCTAATCTCTTCCAGGGGTGGTGGAAATAATATGTCATCAACTCCCCAGACTTCCCTTTCTACAAACAGTATATTTTACAGTGGCACAGATATATAGATGATATATTGCTCCTATGGACAGGCAGCACTGCCACATATGAACAATTTGTATGTCTACCACAATCAGAATGACATTAACTGAAAACTCACTCAAGTCATTCCCGAATCCGAAATGGTATTCCTAGACCTCAAGATCATACTATCTTTGGATGGTACAATCCAAACACAACTACACAGAAAGGCTGGCAAGTTGTGAAAAAAATTGTGCCAAGATAATGTCTTTGGTATCCTGTAAGTAGGAGGGTAGTGACTTCATAAGTAAATGTAAGATGTTCTCTATTTGCTAGGTCTTTCTGTGAGACTGTTTCCAGATACTGTGGGTCTGTCTATCTTTAATATTTTTATGGTCCTTGGGCAGACAGAAAAAAGGTGGCAATGGTTGGGTTGTATTGAGGCAGCAGATACTTGAGTTCTTGAGAACTGATAAGTTTGTTTTAATATGCATTGGAAAGTACAGTTTTTAGTTCCACAAGGAAAGTAGTGGTGGGGTCTGATGTTAGTTCTCAGTAACATTGGCAGACAGTGAGATGTGTCACGTACATGTCGATGTATTTATCACATTATCTGCAGGTTTAATAATGATGTTATGTGCTTGTCTAAATTATTTTAAGGCTCTCTGTTCATCCTAAGACAATGTATTGACTGGTGTAGCTCAGATCACGTTGTTTTCAAGTTCCTGGGTGGTGAATTGTACAATTAGATCAACTGAGAGACTTCTTTCAGGTTGGGTGTATACCACCTTTTGGGTTTAAGGTTTTGTTATGGGTTTTTGGGGGTCTTGTTCATTGAGAAGAGCTGTCAGGATTTGGACTCCTAGCAAGTCTTGTATAGTTTAGACCTAGTTCATTGGCTGTTTTGGATTGCTGTTTATGGTGTATTACTACCAAGGACAATTTGTGGCCAAAGACATGGATAGCTTTAAACCATTCGAATTTGTCCCAAGTGGAGGTGGGGGCCTTTGCTGAGTAGGGACAGATGTCTAGGGAGTAGTAAAAAATCTGACAGATTGATGGCCCTGTTAGAGGAAGAAGTTAGTGTCACTGATTGGTTGTGTATGCCCATTTGTCCCTGTCTGGAAGTCTTACGCTCTGTTGATATGGTGAGTCTTGATCTACAAAAGAAGAGGAGGAAGAGTTTAAGGTTGAGGGATGGGTTGATTCTAAGATTTCAGAAGGAATCTGGGTATCTAAGAAAGATACAGTTTTATCAGTATTTTGTAAAATGCCTCTGTTTGTCTCTAATACTGGCAGACAGAAACAATGTTGCTCTTTAGAAGTTACAAATAACACTAGTATTAGAAAGTGCTTTTGCCTTAAAGTGGGATATGCTATGAAATATCCTGCACCAAGTTAGCACAAATTGGTGATTCAGAACTACAGCTCCAGGACAAATCATTACTGTTTGCAAGCAGGGTATCTGTCTCACCAACCACAAAATTGAGACCTTGACACCAATGTACATACTTTATTTTGTTCTATTTTTTTATTTCATCCTTATTCACAACTGTAAATATTTTTGTTTCTACTTGATTTAAGTCTCATTAGTTTTTCACCATTTGTAAATATGTCTATCTAAATGTACTTTGACAGTTTTTCTTTCAATTGACATTAAAAAAATATATCACACCGATTCACTACTATTTGGATAACCATCAGACTAATCCATTTGTTACTTACCTAATTTTCTGTCAATAATAACATCACACATTCTCTTTATATGTATATATATCAATAAAGGTTAAGTCTTAACTTGCTACCCCGATTCTGTGGTCAGGGCATTCAGCCATTTAAATCTATTGCTCCTTTAAATATGCAATTCCTGTCAGTTCTCTTCAATTTCCATGAAGCTTTGGAGAATTTTTTTTTTCAATTAATAACTATTGTGGATGTAGAAATAGAATATGAAAAGTTTATACTTTTCAAATTGAAAGTCACATAATAAAACCTATAACACATTCTGAAAATTAAAGTACAAAAAAACGAAATTGCTAATTCCAGGCAAGCATTTGGTATATTTCTTGGTGCTCCAACTAAGTTGTTGTGCATTGCCTGTTTTTTTATACCGTGCAGCTAAATTCACCCAACCCTAGACATAAATCCATAGTGTCAGAAAACATGTTAATGCAAAACAATTTCCAAAAGGTTCCCTGTTATTGCTGCTAAGAAAGCAACTTTATAGATCAGAGTTTAACATTTGTGCTTACGACTCAAAAACTAATGGAATAGATGCATTAACTGCTATTGATCCATTCTGTAACACACAATGCAAACTTGTGTTCCAAGAGAACCTCAGGGTACAATAACTATATAACAATAACTAAATAGGACCATTAGTCCTTTAGTCCACAAGTAGCAACATAAAGTCAGCAAATGAATAATATAATCACAGCGTTCTATAGGGCGAACTTTATATATTTTCCAGAATGATGACAAATGTTTTTTTTTTCAATGATTGGAAAAAAGATAAGAGCTAAATTTGTAGCTCCTGAATAATTTGCAATCCACGCACAAAAGAATAATTGGGTTGCAAAATGATAATATATATTGTAAGTGTTGTGATGATGGAAATAATTTAAACGAAAATAGAGAAGCAAGGCAATTATAAAGAAAGTGAAATTGAATGAGCATCAAAAAGAATTGAAGGGCCTTTTCCATTTTAGGTGCAGTCAACTTTGAACATAAAAAACAAAAAAACAAAAAAAAAAAACATTACATCAGTATGTAATGTCATCAGAACAAAGCACTGCTTTTGCCACTGCAGGAAAAGACCATTTTGGAAATATACATATGTCTAGCGTGTTTCTCTTTATGGCTACAGTCTAGCTCGGTTTTTATTTCAGTCACCTGAAGCTCCTGTTGGTTGCTGTTAGTTATTGACCCAAAGGTCTAATAGAACTTCTGAAAATACAGAATATTGAGAGATTCAGCCAGGACGGAGAAGACTATGTTTAAATATATTTATTTCTTATGTTTTTTTTTCCCTCTGGGATTGGGGAAGCAGTGTTTTCAAAGACAAACCCACTGCTATGAACAATAAGTACACGTTCACATCTCTATCCTCATTTAAGGAACATCATTAATAGTGTTATCCATGTTAGATCTGATAGAAAACAGAATGCTATACATGAACAAAATCCTGCTGGTGATAATGTACATTTCCCCTAAACCTCTGCTGTACTGAGTTTGGTGAATATAATCATATCTTCAATTTAACCCAATAGTAATGCCAGAATCTGTAAAACTTTATCAGATACATCCAGGGAACTTTCCAGTACTTAAGAGGTACCTCCAAAGTATATCATTTATTTGTATATTCAATATTTTCTGTTTTTACCAATATTATTAATTGTATTAATGAATTATCTGTGAAATCTCTAAAAATAAAACAATAATACTGAAAGATAATACACATAATACTGAAAAAGAACATGTATAAAGTGGCAGTATAACATATAATCATATAATTAAAGGATCACTACAGGGTCAGAAACACGAACATGTATTCCTGACCCTATAGTGTTAAAACCCTCATCCTGCCCCCTTGAGCCCCTCATGCCTCCATAAATATAGCAACATCTTACTGTATTCAAGCCAGAAGCTGTAACTCTTCATGCGGTTTGCCTAAAAAAAAACAAGCAGTCTGCTGACATCATCAGAAGTGGTAGTCTGATCCAATCACAGTGCTTCCCCATAAGATTGGCTGAAACTGACAAGGAGGCAAATCAGGGGCAGAGCCAGCATGATTCAAACACAGCCCTGGCCAATCAGCATCTCCTCATAGAGATAAATTAAATCAAGGAATCTCTGAGGAAAGTTCAGTGTCTGCATGTAGAGGGAGGAGATACTGAATGTTTGGATGCATTTTAAGCAGACATGACCCAGGAAGGATCTATAGCAGCCATCTGAGGAGTGGCCAGTGAAGTTATCACTAGGCTGTTATCAGGGGTGTATCCTGGTTTTGTGCTGCCCTAGGCAGGACAAAACTCAGGCGCCCCCCTCACCCCCCCCCCGCCACCCCCACCCAACCCTTCCCCCGCCTTCTAAATACACACACACTGACAGATACGCATCCATTAGCTGTCTGTTAGTGAGTGTGTCTGTTAGTGTGTGTGTCTGTTAGTGTGTGTATGTCAGTGTGTGTGAGTGTCTGTTAGTGAGTGTGTGAGTGTGTCAGTTAGCTGCTAACAGACACACTCACACACTCACTAACAGACACACTCACACACACTGACATACACACACTAACAGACACACAGTCAGACACACACACACACTCTAACAGACACACTCTCACACACACACACACACACTCTAACAGACAAACAGACACACTCACACTCACTAACAGACACACACTAACAGACACACTCACACACACTTACAGACACACTCACACACACTAACAGACACACACAGTCAGACACACTCACACACACTCTCACACTCACTAACAGACACACACACACACACTAACAGACACACTCACACACACTAACAGACACACTCACACACACTAACAGACACACACAGTCAGACACACTCACACACACTAACAGACACACACACTAACAGACACACTCACTCACATTAACTCTTTTTTTTTTTAATTTACCCCCCCAGCCTCCTTACCTTTGGGAATGCGGGGGGGGTTCTCCCTCTCCCTGGGGTATAGTGGGGCTGCCGGTCGGGCTGCTGGGCTGGTTGCTGGGCGAGCGGCTGGCGAGGGAGCACTTCCTCTGAGCTGTCTGCTCAGCTCCCTCGCGCGCCGCAGAGTGAGGCTGGGAGGCGGAGCCGGAATATGACGTCATATTCCGGCTCCCAGCCTCACTCTGCGGCGCGCGAGGGAGCTGAGCAGACAGCTCAGAGGAAGTGCTCCCTCGCCAGCCGCCCGCCCGCCCAGCAACCAGCCCAGCAGCCACCAGCCCAGGATGTCTGTTAGCCGCAAGGCTAACAAGGCATTTGCCCTGGGCGTTTGGGGGCGGCTTTTTTTGCCGCCCCCTGGAAAATGCCGCCCAAGGCAAATGCCTTGTTTGCCTCGCGGCAAATACGCCCCTGGCTGTTATGTAAACACTGCATTTTCTCTGAAAAGACGGTGTTTGCAGCAAAAAGCCTGAAGGTAATGATTCTACTCAACAGAACAAATTCAATAAGCTGTAGTTGCTCTGGTGACTATAGTGTCCCTTTAACCCCTTGAGGACACATGACATGTGTGACATGTCATGATTCCCTTTTATTCCAGAAGTTTGGTCCTTAAGGGGTTAAGTACAAACACTCATGAAACATATACACTTCACAATGACTGCAAATAACTGAATATATATATACACTTCACTTATTTGCAGTCAGTGTAAAGTGTAAAGAATTACATAAAACATATTTACAAAGTGGTAAAGAGCAAATTAGCTTCAAAACACCGAACACAATATAATGTGTAATTGCTTTTGCTGCAGGCAGGTAAATTCAGCTTAACTGAAACATTACTATGTGTAAAGCATTGCAACTATATAAAGCACTTGGAATATGGATGTTTTCACAGAATGCGTGTTCTTATAATTGCAACTTAGTAATATTTATTACAAACTGCTTGTTTATAATAACCATAAAATGCCCCCACAACATATTTACTCTTACGTCCTACAATCTGCTGTACATTCTGATTTTGTGAACATTTTCTCTGCACTTCATATCTCATAATGTCCAATAATAGAGAGTCACATACAAAACAGTCTGAATTACAAAATGTCCATGGAAATGAGGTGCCCTCTTTATTGTGCCATAACAAAGATAGAGAACATTAAAATCTAAACATAGGTCTTTTCCAAGTATTTTTTTAGAACAATTGATTTCCACGAAGACTGCAGATGTTGCTGTTTTGTTTCACTCTACATACTATTGGACATGTTTTTGTGTTGTGTCTACATGGTAGGTGTGCATATTATACACATTTGAGAACACCACCAGACAATCATATTTCTGGCTTTCCTACAGTTGAGTCAGGCAATGGAATATTGGAAACTGATCATTGGTGCAAGAATTAGAAGTGCAAGAAGACATTATTACTAGCGTTAGGCTTCATGTGTAAACGTTAAAAAAGTGAGCTCTATTCTTCCCTGGCAAATAAGTGGAAACCTGATTTTGAATTATATTATTATACTTACACTGTTATTAAGTGAAAATGCAATTGCCATAATAGGCGAAAAAAAAGGTTTCAGAGTTTTAGTATCAATTTTTTTTTATGTATATTTCATGATCCAACCTATCTTCGTGCCTAGGTACAGTGGTGTATCTTGGTTTTGTGCTGCCCTAGGCAGGACAAAACTCAGACACCCCCCCCGCGCGCGCGCGCGCGCCACCCCCACCTAACCCTTCCCCCCTGCCCCGCCTTCTAAATACACACACATTCACTGACAGATACACATACACTAGCTAACAGACAAACACAGTCAGACACACACAGTCGGACACACACACACTAACAAACACACACAGTCGGACACACACACTAACAAACACACACAGTCGGACACACACACACTAACAGACACACAGTGAGACACACACACTAACAAACACACACAGTCGGACACACACACACTAACAAACACACACAGTCGGACACACACACACTAACAAACACACACAGTCGGACACACACACACTAACAGACACACACAGTCGGACACACACTAACAAACACACACAGTCGGACACACACACACAGTCGGACACACACAGTGAGACACACACACTAACAAACACACACAGTCGGACACACACACACACTAACAGACACACACACTAACAGGCACACACTGTCGGACACACAGTCAGACACACACAGTCAGACACACACAGTCAGACACACACACAGTCACAGACACACACACACAGTCACACACTAACAGACACACACACACACACACACACTAACAGACACACACACTAACAGACACACACACACACACTAACAGACACACACACACACACACTAACAGACACACACACTAACAGACACACACACACTATCAGACACACACAGTCAGAGACACACACACACACTCACATTAACACATTTTTTTTAAAAAAAAAATTATTTACTCCCCCCCCCCCCCAGCCTCCTTACCTTTGGGAATGCTGGGGGTGGGGGGGTTCTCCCATTCCCTGGTGGTCCAGTGGCTGCAGGGCGGCTCTGGCGGGCAGGCTGGGCGGCCGGCGAGGGAGCTCTTCCCCTGAGCTCTCTGCTCAGCTCCCTCGCGCGCCGCCCGCAGAGTGAGACTGGGAGCCGGAATATGACGTCATATTCCGGCTCCGCCTCCCAGCCTCACTCTGCGGGCGGCACGCGAGGGAGCTGAGCAGAGAGCTCAGGGGAAGAGCTCCCTCGCCGGCCGCCCAGCAACCAGCCCAGCATGTCGGTTAGCCGCAAGGCTAACAAGACATTTGCCTTGGGCATTTGGGGGCGTTTTTTTGCCGCCCCCTGGAAAATGCCGCCCAAGGCAAATGCCTTGTTTGCCTCGCGGCTAATACGCCCCTGCCTAGGTATATACTAATCTTTGATAAATATTGCCACTCCTTTTAGTAATATAAACTTTACATTCCAAAGTGACCAGTACAAAACAAAACTATTAAATACATGTCTATGAAAACAGTCTGTGCGATTATAGTCAATAGACAATGATGTTATTCCTGCGCTCTGGCCTAAATCCCTATGTACATTTATACAAAATGGAGGCTCTTTAGTTTTATTCCAATGGCCATTTGAATATATAAGCTCACCTTCCGCGTCAAGGCAAGCCTCAATAGGTGAGTTCCTACACTAGCTATTAGATTTGCTGATATCAGCCAAGAATCTCCAGTGAGACAGGAAGGGGTATTTTATAAACTCTTTAACATTTAACCCTTTATAGGGCTTCTACGCATACAATAAACCTTGCTGGTATCAGACAAAGTGTAAACATCTCTAATGAGACATGAAGGGGTGTTTTATAAACCCCTACATACTTATTAACCCTAAATAGGGCTATAAAACATACAAATCACCTTGCCGGTATCAGCTAAAGGGCAAGTTTCTCTGTTGAGACAGGAAGGGGTGCTGCCCCTACATACCTATAAACTCTTAATAAGACAAACATTTTTACTATGTATTTTGAACTGTTGGATACTAAGCTACTGCTGCTGTAAGCGCGGTGCTTTAGCTTTGTGTTTTGTAAATTATGTTTTTGCATTTGCAATCTTGTATATTAATGAAAAGGGCAGCCGCAAGCATAATTTTAATTTAAAAAAAAAGGGGATTTTAAAAAGAATTAAAGGAAAAAGTGAGTGGGCAATTGATGACCCATTCTACCCTGAAAAGAACATAGCCTTCCCACACACCAAGTGTGTGGGATACTGGATTTCAGTGTAGGAAAAAACAGTGTCCTATCAGCTTATATCAATTGTGTATGTGGGGGTAGTAGAGGTAGTCACAATGCAAGAATCAGCCAAATAGGGCAAAATCATCACAAATAAAATAATTTTTAAACAGAGTGGTAGTAGCAGGAATACTAGCAATACATAATTGTGATATGTATTTATCCAGTTATTTTTATTCCCCACCAGATTTTAGAATGCGTTTAGAAATTAAAAAAAAATTATATATTTGAACTTGAAGGCAATTTGTATCTGTGGAGGTAGCAGGCATAGTTACACCACAATTCTCAGTCGGGCAGAGAAAAATCACTACAATGAAAGGTATTTAAAAATATTACTACAGTCACCACCACCGTTTAAAATACCTAGAAATATAGATAAAAAGCTTTGAATGTAAAGGCAATTTGCGTCTGCAGAAGTAGCGGAAGTAGCAGGGTAAATACATAGTCATGTTAAGGAAAATCATGAATGGTGTTACCTGTATCTGATTGAAAACAGAACGCTATACATGAATAATAATTCTGGTGGTGATTGTGATGAATTGCACTTTGCCACTTGGTCCTGGATAGGCCTGCTTGCCAGCCTCCTGCCCTGCGACTATGGCCCCTGGGAGATTGTACCCATTTAAACCAGATTTTGGGCTTATGGGCTTTTATTGTACGGTGCTGGCCTTTTGAAAACAGTGTATGGACATATTGAAACTTTTTGGACACATTTTCTTCCCCTTTGAATCCCTTGGAAGGTGTGGCTCTTCCCATCCCCCAGCTCCATTGTTCTCCAGCAGAGTTTTATGTATGTACGATGTAAACTCACAAAGTTATAAACATTTATAAAAAGTGTAACTTTTCAACTTGGAGATAATTGAGTAGATACAGTAATTGACTCAATTATCTCCTAAGCAGAGGGGAGGAATATGATCGGTGTGTTTCTATTGTCCCATTGTGTCTGATTGGCTGCTGTACTTGCATTGTATGTGTTGTAATGTGTTTATTGATTGTTCTGAAAAACCCTGTGGGTGGTACTATGTGTGGAAAACTTGCATAAAAGAAGGCCCTTTGGTGCCAAGTAATACAGTTCTTCTTCACCCTCAATCTAGAGTCCTGTCTCTTATTGGGGGAATTGCTATATCACTACAAGGGATTGCTATGCTCTGCATGCTCCCTTGGATAATCACATCTAAGCTCTTTTAAGAGCTTGTTCCTGTCTTGCTCTCTGAAGGAGTCTATGGTGGTTATGGTGTCTGCTGCAGTGCTTGGAGTCCTCAGGAAGCGCTAGGAGCATCCTTCAACGGAGGTACCCAGTCAGGGTGCCAGTCAATCCGTTACAGTGATGAAGTACATATCCCCTAAACCTCTGCTGGACAGAGTTTGTTGAATGTAATCATATATTCAATTTAATCCAATGCCAGAATTTATTGAAGTTTTTTTAGATACATCCACGGAACATCCACAAGAATCTGAGAGGTACTGCAAAACTAAGCCAGGCAGGGTAAAGCTATTACATTGAAAAAAAAATTTGAAAACATTATAGCCACAGCCACCTGATTTTAAAATATTTCTGTAAGTTTTGAAAAAAAAAAATATTTGAATTTGAAGGCAACTTGTATCTGCAGAGGTAATAGCTGTTGTCACAATGCAAGACTCAGCCAGGCAGGATGAAACCACTATAATGACAGGCATATGGAAACATTAGAAACACCACCCAACATCATTTTAGATTAATTTTAGAAATTAAAAACAAACAAAAAGATTTGAATTAGAAGGCAATTTGTGTCTGTGGAGGTGGCAGACATAGTCACACCACAAGACTCAGCCAGGGAGGGAAAATCACTACAGTGAAAGGCATTTGAAACCATCAAAGGCACCACTACCACATTTTAGAATGCATCTAGAAATTTAGAACCACCCCACATTATTTTAGAATACTTTTAGAGATTTAGAAAAAAAATATTTGACTGTTAAAGCAGTTTGTGTATGTGGAGATAGCAGATGTAGTCGCTGTCAGGATTCTTTACCCAAATACACAGAACTTTGGGAAGAACATTTGAGTGACTAAACTTAACGTATAAAACAGAGTGGAATTGAATGATAGACAAGCTGAGGTCAGGGTTACAGAAGTCCAGAATAATGAATATACTAGCCAAGGTCAGGGTTACAGAGGTACAGAATAATTGATATACTAGCCAAGGTCAGGGTTACAGAGGTACAGAATAATTGATATACTAGCCAAGGTCAGGGTTACAGAGGTACAGAGGTACAGAAACGGAAATACAACAGCCAAGGTCAAACAAGAATAGTAGAGATAATTAAATGTAACACTCTGATCAGAAACTTAAACAGAAACCAAGACAGGGCAAATGAAATGGGGTCAAAATGCCTTAAATACAGTTAGATATGCAGGGATAGGTCCATGTCATTTCTGCAATAATGTCGCCAGAGTGCAATGGTTACTTGTGGACCAGAGATGGTGAACGTGCTTTAAATCTTTTTATGGACATGCTCGGCAAGCATGCAGTGTCCATTATTCTGTAGGGAAACGGGCCATGTGTGTGATCTACCTGACCGAAAAGCAGTGCCAATCAGGTAGGTCTCATGCCATTTACACCACAAGACACAGACAATCAGGGTTAAAACAATAGAATAAAAGGCCTTTGAAAACATTACAACCACTGCCAGAATTTGTGTGTCTCTTAAGAATCCTACATCAGCCCACAGACTATGGATCCATCATGGAAAACTAAGTTGCTTATTTGCCCCCCACCAAACCAAAGGAATTGGTTTCTTCCCAATTCCATCATTCTTTATTTGGCACCAGAACTCAGTAAAAGGAAATGAATGAAACAACTTGTTTATTGTTTGTTTTCTTTGTTTCTTGATGCGTCCACATGATTCGCTGATCACTCAATATTTGGATAAATTGTGATTTGTCCAAATCGGTATACACAAGTCTCATTGCCACTATGGACTGTGAATTTACCATATGGTTAAAATTGGTATTGTGCATAAAACATTTTCCCTCTGTATATTAAAGTCATTTATGTTAATAATATCTTGAGGGAAGATATGTAAAATATCCTTACATTGGCTCGGATGAAAAGCACCTACAGGAAATTGAGAATATATTCATAGCAACTTTTAAAAAATGCTGATTTTATAAAATAGGTGCTAGACTGGAAGAAGATACTGTAAAACCTTACATAAGTAATGTAAGTTCTCAGTAGGCGTTACAGAAAATTTAATATAAATGCAACATTATGCTACTTTATAGTAAAAGTTGTACAACATTTTCACAGCTGTACATGTGGCAGAGAAATTTAACAATGCCATGTGATATTACATTTTCAAGAGTGGGCATAATGCCATCCTTTATATGGGATAACTAGTTTTTACCTGTGTAACTGACAGCCCCCGAGCCAGTGCAATGAATTTTGCCTACACAGGTGAAGATGCATTGTGCCCTCCACCCACAAAAATGCATCTTCACCAGTTTGTACCTTAACCCCTTTCTTAAATTTCTTACCCCCTCTAGTGCATCTCATCCCTGTTTGTCTTATACTAATATATCTTATCCTCATTTTTCCCATTTTTGTTTGTCTTACTACCTACTTGAGTGTTTCTTACACCCCATTTTTGTCTCTTAAATCCCTCTAGTCCTTTTATGTGTCTCTTACTCCCCCACCCCTTTGTGTATCTATTTATACCCAACCCCTTTGAGTGTATCTTACTTCCCTTAGCCACTCTGTGTGTTTCTCCCACCCAGCACCTTGTCTATTTCTTCCCCCAGTCCCTCCATGTCTTTTTGCCCCAAGTCTAAGCCCTTATGCATGTCTCCCCCATCTGCATCCTCTACAGGGTCTAACTATGCACATTAGGAAGCTGTTAGTTGCTCCCAGTGTGAACTTCCTGTCAGACCAGATAGAGGATACATAAGCTCCTCTACCATGGTCCTCTTGGTCACACTACAAGGAGTGACTGGTTGGAGGAAGAGCACTCTGCTGTGCGGTCAAAAGGATCTTGCACCCCCAGATTGCTCCAGCCCTGACTGCCCTTTAAACCTATAGTCTTATTTACTCAAGGTAAGAAGGGAGAATTTGTCATAATTTGCATTGTTTTTAAGCCATTTGTCTCTGATTAGGTCGCAAACTCCTATTTTATAATAGCACGGTGTTACATGTACATATAACATTGTTATTTATTTATAATCTATATGTGTATGTTTAAATATTAAATTATACTAAAGCTGACATTCTTAGTGACTTACTGCCCTCTGTAAATGCAAAAACGTAAATAAAGCCACAATTAAAGTAAGCTATACCAAGAATTGTCCCTTTAATTTTGCATACTACCCACATATTAATTTTTTTTATAGCAGATACCTACTTAATACATTAAAATTATGAATTTTAAATGTTAACTACAATAGTATCATATTACCTAAAATCTAAGGAGTAATGAGCATTTAAAAAAAAAAAAAAAAACACAGGCAAGGAGTGACTGGTTTTATGGGGAGCACTGTGCTGTGCGGTCAAATAGATCTTGCGTCCTTGGATTGCTCCAGCCCTGACTGCCCTTTAGAACCTGCAGTCTTGTTTACTCCAGGAAAGAGGGGAGAATTTGTCATAATTTGCATTGTTTTTAAACCATTTTTCTTTGTTAGGTCTCAAAGTCCCATTTTATAATAGCATGGTGTTACACGTACATATAACATTTTTATTTATTTGTAAGCGATACCAAGAATTATCCCTTTGATGTTGCATAGTACCCACATATTATTATTTTTTTATATCAAAATTATGAATTTTTAAGTTTAACTACAATAGTATCTTATTACCTAAAATCTAAGCAGACAATTAAAACACAGGTTTTCTCTTTTCCAACTTTAAACTGTTTATTCCCAATGCATTAAAAGTCATTATTGGTCACAATAATAATTTAACAAAATTACCAGTGAAACTGAAAAATGTATACGATTTAAGTACATTTTGCTGTTTATGAAGAGGCTTGTTATTTGGATGAAATTATTTGCAGATAGTTAAAGCAGAAATGACGAGTTAAGAGTTTAATAAAAAAAATGTAACTGGTAAATCAAAAGTTGAAATAGTTTTATTGCAAGCATTTTTTTTATGTAGAATCTAAAATACCTTGCATATAATTGCCAATAACTTTGTAATACTGGCCTAAAGCACTGGGAGTTTACTTTTCATTTAAATATATCACATTTGTTTTAAAAAATGCTTTAACAGCAACAAAGTAATCTTCTGATTGCATAAACAGATTGAACTTAATTTATTTGCAGTTGCATGGATGCGATACATTTGTTCTTTTTGTTAAGTTTATCAATATTGTTGTATGTTTTATGTACAATATGTTAGCTATTGTCCTGCACTTATTAAAATATGTATTTGGTAGAGTGACATTTAATAGCATGATCTTACAGATGCCATAGTTGACAGCAGTATTTATTCTCTTGTACTCACAAATTCATAAATACACTAGAGGTTATTTAGGACCATTGTTCTTTTTGTTATTAATACAGGTTTAAGACAGATGTAAAATTAAATACTACATTATATAATTAGTCTGAAATTAGAGATTAATGTGTACATTAGCTGAATGAATAGGGCCCAAAATATCTCTGAAATGTTGACTAAAAGGGACACTATAGTGACCAAAACAACTTTAGCTTAATGAATCAATATTGGTGTATAGATCGTGCCCCTGCAGTCTCATTGCTCAATTCTCTGCCATTTAGGAGTTAAATCCCTTTGTTTATGTAGCCCTAGTCACACCTCCCTGGATGTGACGTGCACAGCCTTCCTAAATGCTTCCTGTAAAAAGCCATCTAATATTTACACTTCCTTTATTGCAAATTATTTCTTATTAATTTAGAATTTCTTATCTCCTGTTTATAGCTTGCTAACAATCTTCTAAACATATTGAAAGAGGCTTAATTTGAGGTCGATCCCCCAAATATATCTTCCCAAATTCATGCTCTGCTACCACTTATGACACTGTGCCATAGTCCCTCAGTAAATCCATCAGCATTATTGCATTATGTGGATTTGCGAGTACTATCAAGTCATCATCCACAAACAGGGCCAATTTTTAGGGGCCCATATGTGTACTTAATCCTGTTATTTGATCATGCTTGTTTATCTTGTATGCTAAGGGTTCAAGGATCATGATAAAAATTAATGAAGATAGGGGACAACCCTGCCTCATACCATTGGCAAGGCAGACACTTTGTTTAAATCTGCGAGGGATCCTTAGGATAGGTGTAAATCCATATCTGCCAAGTGACCCTATGTAGGGGGAACAGTCCCTATTCTGCTCTGTGTCAGTGTGTATCAGGGATCCTTAGGATAGGTGTCAATCCATATCTGCCAAGTGACCCTATGTAGGGGGAACAGTCCCTATTCTGCTCTGTGTCAGTGTGTATCAGGGTTCCTGAGGACAGGTGTCAATCCATATCTGCCAAGTGACCCTATGTAGGGGGAACAGCCCCTATTCTGCTCTGTGTCAGTGTGTATCAGGATCTCTGAGGACAGGTGTCAATACATATCTGCCAAGTGACCCTATGTAGGGGGAACAGTCCCTATTCTGCTCTGTGTCAGTGTGTATCAGGGATCCTTAGGATAGGTGTCAATCCATATCTGCCAAGTGACCCTATGTAGGGGGAACAGTCCCTCTTCTGCTCTGTGTCAGTGTGTATCAGGGTCTCTGAGGACAGGTGTCAATCCATATGTCAAGGTGTCAATATGTCATATGTCAGTTGTCAATCCATATCCATTGTGATTTAGGAATGTTAGGTGATTTATGCCCTTTATGGATTAAAACCAGACTCTGCATCAACTGTGTAATTTTCCTTGGGAGTTTTGCCATGGATCCCCCTCCGGCATGCCACAGTCCAGGTGTTAGTCCCCTTGAAACAACTTTTCCATCACTATTGTGGCCAGAAAGAGTCCCTGTGGGTTTTAAAATTTGCCTGCCCATTGAAGTCTATGGCGGTTCGACCGGTTCGCCGGTTCGCGAATGTTTGCGGAAGTTCGCGTTCGCCGTTCGCGAACCGAAAATGTTATGTTCGCGACATCATTACTAATTATGCAAAAACCCATGCCTCTCTATGTATCTACATATTCAAGAGGGGCCCCTGGGATGGCTGTCGTGAGCAGAGAGGGCACTTCTACAGTGTCACAGAACAGTTTCAACACTGGGATGGCTTATCTACCCCCAGTTAGTAAACTCTACAGAGTGTGAGAGAATGGAAGGTGCTGTTCATTCCTTCACACCTTGTATCTCTATATTTTCATGCATGTTTTTATAGAAAGTTCAGACTTTGTAAATAACAATAGATTTTTATGACATCATCAGTTCTCAAATAAATTTTTCGTTGACAAACTGTTTAGCAGACTGCATTTACTTTCTGTGATTTATTTTGTCAAAACAAACTCTTTGTTAACCAAAACCAAAACTAAGTAATGATATAAATAAAGATTGTAAAAAAAACGAAGATGCAAAAAGAAGTGTTTTTATTAAAGTTATTTGAAAAACTCCAAAGTGTAAGCATTTTCTAAATAAGAATTGAGGCTATAGAGCCCTACATTATGATGCTTATGCAAAATGTATGACGGGGATACTTAAAAATGTACCTTTTACAAACTGCATATTCTTACAAAATGTAATTAAACATTAAAATACCAAAAAGAAAAAGAAAACCAAGCATATACAGTATTTTACAGTGGTGTTGAATTTGCAGATTTTTCAAAATGCAGGTTTTTGTCTAAACGTTACAAAACAGAGAATTGAAGTGTGTATATTCAATAATATAAATGACTATTACAACCTTAGCATGAGCCTTCTAATATTTACATAGAAAACAAACAAGATATATTTTATATGATCATATATACACATAAGTAATCCAGTTTTGAATAGTTGTTAAGAGTTGTGTGTAAAGGTAGATCCAACAGAAGAATTATATAAATATGGATGGCTTTGTATCCCTTTGAGTAATAGTAACAGGTTGATGAGGACCCTGCTCAAATGAGCATACACAGAATATAACAATAGGTCAGCTCTAATTTACAAACAATATGTACATAGGCAGCAACCTAAAAGAAGGGGATCCCTCCAAACCCTTCAGGGAAACAGTGCGAAAAAACAGAAAAGGCTGCGCCAGTAGAGTCAGAAGTAATAGTTCAAAATAAAGTCTCACTAGAGCAGCAGGGTAGGATTAAGGTGCTTGTGGGGACTTTTCCTCTAGAATTGAATTAGAATGAGCATACAGTCTAGAGGTGAAAAAGATAGACAGGCATTGATAGCTAGATCGATATATAGATGACAGACAGTTAGACAGACAGACAGACCTGGGCTTGCTCTTAACCATTGTCTGCTTATTCGCATGTGTGTTTAGACCTCACTACCTGCTTTGGATAAAACACAGAGATGCTAATTTCTGGAAAAAACATTTCTATCCTGCTTTTCGGGTATTTATTCTGGGATAGTTAGCTTAGATCTAGGTTCTCCATGTCAGGGTCTTACTTGATTTATCAAATTTTTCCCTAAAATTACATGGGTGTTTTTAATAGCAAATAACACATTTTTAGGAAGACATTTTGATTGTTAAAGCTTTTGCCACAAAGTAAGTTTTATATTTCAAACTCTAAAATGGTAAATGTAGCACACATCCTCATTCGGTTTTAGTCTTTACAATCCACAGCCTATTAATATGCAAACATAATTGTTCCTGCAGATAAATTAATCCAATTTATTTATGTTGATTAAAATATGAACTCTCTTGTAATATATTACCTTTCTGTTAGTGTCCTATATCAGCATAGCAGAGATAAAAACTCAAAGAAATTATTGCTTTAAGCAATTATCCTAAAATACTCAAGCATTCCATCTTTTAACCTGTCATTTCCTTGTCAGACATGGCTCTCCATACACATTTTGCTCTATTTATGGGGATAATTATCAAGCAATTAATAAAGATATAGTGGCAAACCGGCATGACTTCATAAAGTACACGTTAAGTAAAACTTATCATTAGATCATTTTATAGGATTTCAAGTGTGTTAATGTAGCCTGAATTAATCTGCAGGGTGTTAGAGTGCAAATTGGGCTAATAAAAATGACACATTGACTTTTTGCAGAGAATGCTGCTCAGTTTATGACGAATGGTGGTATAAATGAAAATTAGCCTCAAGACAATGTTAATTGCTCTCCATCCATTAGTAAGTGGGTAATTGAACATCTCATTTTAACAGTGAGCAAAACTCTACTGAATTCATAAAGGAAGGTATATTATTTATATATTAATTAACAGTTGAACACTGTGAATTGTAGGAAAGTAAGAGATCAGGCAACAAAAAGAATTTCAAATGGTACCAATGGGACAGTTTTACATATGGTCAAAGTAAAATGTATATGCAAATGTTTGTATGATAGCGAGCAAAGTATAAAAAAATAATAATCTTAGCCAGAGCTGCTCGATAGTGCAATACTTCTCTCATGTCTTCTTTTGCAGGCAAAGTAGGGCTGGTGTCAGCACTGGTTGCATTTGTTACATGGTTTGGCATGTACATGTTATCTGTTATAGTTTAAACCCCTTACTACATCTAAAGTGTTTTACCTTGAACCAAAGATGAGTTATTGCCAAATCTCCTGTTAACAGAGTGAGGTCAACTCATTGTCAGCTAAGGGTTAAGAACTGAAGGTTACATGCATTTATAATAGAAAAAAACACTGACAACAGCAAGAGTTTCTTGGCCAAGTAAATCTACTGCAATTACGTTATAAAACACACATATTTTGTACTCTACAGAACTTGGTAATTGGGACCTGAAGAACATTAATTCATGTAAATAAGAACATTATTCCCAATTAAAAACTGAATCATATTCGGTCAAGACAATTTAAACTTGTTTGTTTAGCACAAGTACATGATAAAAAAATAATCCTCCTCATTTTGATCTTTTTTTCCTCCTCGCATTTCCTGTGATGAACAAACCAGATTGTATCTTTTTTTTAAGGGAGTTTTAGATAGACCTTATTTTTGTGATGGATCATGGAAATTAGATCAGGTTAGACCAGTGGTTCCCAAACCAGTCCTCAAGGAACCCCTTACTAGTCCAAGATATAGAGATTATCCAGTAGTGTCTAAGTTTTTTTTTCTTCTTCTAAAACACCTTAAATCCATAAATCTTGGACTGGTAGGGATGCGTAAGGACTGGGTTGGGAACCCCTGGGTTAGATAATTGAAATATGAATACTTGGGGTATTTATTCTATGGCTACATAAATGGACGACATGCAGACAAATTTTTTTTCAGTGAGTCATTAGGTATTTATCAATTAGTATCTTTCGATGGGTTAAAAAGCAAGGCTGAAACCTTGTTTTCAAATATTTTGTGGCCACAATTTTTGCTTGTATATATTAAGTCACCTCACATAAAATGCTACTAAAAAAATCTATTACTTAAAAAAAAACAAAAAACACTGAGATGTTTTTACAGTATGCCAGTTTTATTTTCACCTTGAGTGTAACACAAACATTCTTACACATTTCCCTCATCAAACACAACAGAGGGACAATTAGTCTATTAAAACCTATCTACATAGTTCATTATGTATATATTTTGCAATATATTGATAAGAACGTTTTCCTGCCGATTGGTTCACAAATAAAGTGAGAAAAAGTAACCAATAAAAGGAAAATGAGGATGAATAGTAATATATATATATATGTATATATATATATATATATATATATATATATATATATATATATATATATATACACACATTATATATTTATGAAAAAAAGTCAATGATAGAAAGTAAAATTATAGATCAGGGTGTTGTAGTGGATGTGATCTACTTGGATTTTTCCAAGGCACTTGATACGATTCCTCACAATAGGTTAGTCTTCAAACTAAAAGAAATTGGTCTAGATTATTATTCTTGTTCTTGGGTAGAACATTGACTTAAGGATAGAGTACAGAGAGTTGTCATTAATGGTAAATTTTCAGGCTGGACAAAAGTGGTAAGTGGTGTCCCTCAGGGTTCTGTTTTGGGACCGCTTCAATTTAACATATTTATAAATGATCTTGCAATAGGCATTGAAAGCCATGTTTTAGTGTTTGCAGAAGACTCAAAACTTTGTAAAGTAATAAAACGTGAGCAGGATATTGCTTTGCTGCAGGGGGAATTAGATACATTGGTGTACTGGGCACTAAAATGGCAAATTAAATTAAATGTAGAGAAATGCAAAGTTATGCACTTCAGAGTCAAGAATGCACAAGCAACTTACACCCTAAATGGTAGTGAATTAGGGATAACCACACAAGAGAAGAATTTGGGAATTGTTATAGACAACAAATTAGGCAGCAATATGCATTGTCAATCTGCAGTTGCTAAGGCAAGTAAGGTTTTGTCATGTATAAATAGGGGCATAAATTCTCGGGATGAAAATATAATTTTGCCTCTTTATAAATCATAGCACTAGAAAAAGTGCAGAGACGATCTACAACATTGATAAAAGGAGTGGAGCACTTTAGTTACAAAGAAATGTTGAAAAATTTAAATCTCTTTAGTTCGGAAAAATGGCACCTCAGAGGGGATATGATAACATTATACAAATATATTTGGGACCGGTACAAACCATTATCTGGAAATCTATTCATAAACAGGGCTATATATAGGACACAAGGTTACTCATTTAGGCTGGAAGAAAGGAGATTTTATCTAAGGCAAAGAAAATGTGTTTTTTTTTTACAGTAAGAGCAATAAGGATATGGAATTCTCTGCCTGAAGAGGTGGTTTTATCAGAGTCCATACAGATGTTTAAACTGCAATTGGATAAATACTTCCAAAAACATAACATACAGGGATATAATTTCTAATTCGTGGGGTAATAGCTGCTTGATCCAAGGAGATATTTGACTTCCATTTTGGGGTCAAAAAGGAATTTGTTCCCATTTTGTTGCAAAGTTGGATGCCCTCTCAGACTGGGTTTTTTTACCTTCTTTTGGATCAACAGTAAAAACATATGTGAGGAACGCTGAACTTGATGGACACAAGTCTATTTTAAGCTATGCAACTATGTAATATAGGTGAATAGATTTACTGTTCCTTCCTCTATTGCTCACTTAAGCTGTGAATAAAATCAATATTTAGTGACTGTCTTCTAGGCATCAATCATTTTTTTCCCATCAACTAACTATTTTTTTTAGTGTCATGGGCAGAAATCAGAATCATAATTAAAAAAAACAAAGATATTCAGCCATTGCACAGCACATTTGTTT
Organism: Pelobates fuscus; assembly: GCF_036172605.1. Classification (NCBI taxonomy): domain Eukaryota; kingdom Metazoa; phylum Chordata; class Amphibia; order Anura; family Pelobatidae; genus Pelobates; species Pelobates fuscus. The sequence goes on from NC_086321.1 coordinate 137,084,585, forward strand.
TGTGATTTGGATACATTTGGCTCGGAATTCAGGAATTCGGATGATCACTCGTTCGGTCTAAATTTGGATGATTGCTGTTCTCACTGAAATTAATCTTTAACTGTACTCATCACCTCAGTACAGACATATCTGGTGAAACTAACATTGAAATCATATGGTATGCAGATAAGATCTGACACAAAAGCAGACACAAAAAAAATGCATAAACTGTAATAAAGTAACTGTTTCATGAAACAAATCTTTACCTGAATTGTTTGGCCTTTTAGCAGCAAAACCAACATATGGAATTCATCCTCACTTAAACGCTTTAAGAAAATACAAGCAAGATAGACATATTTAAGATGTTTTCCTTGCTATGGCAATTACTCTTCTAAGGTACTTGTGCCTCATAAACTGTTGTCTATATTGAATTCTTTAAAACACTACTTTTGGGCCTTCCAATTATCCTGATTGCAGCGGGAAAGTCCCAATGTTAGGATCATGTCCTGCCGTCCTCGGTTTGTACCCTGGCATCCTGCTTTTAGGAACATCAGTCCCTGTGCATCCATGCCAGGCTGGCCTGCCAGTTGTTCAGAAATTTAAAGATAAGGAAAGCAACAACACCAGACCATGTTAATTGGAGAATTGTATTACACCAAGAGTACCAGTTCTTCAGGCGGACCTGTCCCAACTCTAGGTAGCTGCGACCACTTTTGACAGTGTCAGCGAGACAATTTAATACTAATCTGCATACTTTTAGCCTGTCCACCTGCTCACAGATTTACAGGACACCAATCTTGAGCCATAGATACTTTTTGTAATAAACAGTACTATAAATTGTATGAACCAGTTGTTCAGCATAAGATAAGTTAGTCCAGAAACTTTACAGAGAAGCAATATATAACATTACCAGACAACGAACAACACTTAGCCTCTGCTTATCAAAAGCTTAATCACTGAATGATTAGAAAGTCTTCACCATTAGCATGGCCAAGAAAACAAAAAACAAAACAACTGAAATTATACACAACAAGGCAAGCTAGCATACAAGTTACACAACTGCTACTTATTTTTTATTTATGATGGTATAATTCACTAATTACAATCACATGTATAAATATATCTCATATATGCATGATCTCACTTGTATTGAGGTAGTTAGTATTCAACATAATAATTTGTGATCGCGACATAGGTTATGGTACTTGTGCTTGTGACCCTGCTTATAAATTCACTGACCATAATATCTTACTGTAAGATTTCACAGGATACCTTCCCTTCTCTATCCAAGTAAATATACAGAATATTCCCACAAATAAACTAAATCCTGTTTAATCTCATATACTCTTAAAGAGACCCTCTAGGCTGTAAGTAATGTATTTTGAATGCTTTATATAGATAATGATAAAATATCAAATACATACATAGAAAAAGAAATATGCTCACCTTTATTATTATTATTATTATTATTATTGCCATTTATATAAAAAGTAGAAAAAATTGAGAACACGCAATGGATTTGTAAATAAATGCTATATTAAATTAAACGCATACAGACCAACGTTTTGACCGTCTAGCGGTCTTTATCAAGATCTTGATAAAGACCGCTAGATGGTCGAAACGTTGATCTGTATGCGTTCAATTTAATATAGCATTTATTTACAAATCCATTGAGTGCTCTCAATTTTTTCTACTTTGTATACTTTGCATGGAGAGGCACCTGGTTACTACTTATTTGATTTGTTTTGGGATGAGTGCCAGAAACTATTGTGTTTTATATATATATATATATATATATATATAAATATATATATATATATATATATATATAAACAAAATGTTCAGAGTCTGGCACTCTACCTTTAAGTAGATCCACAGGGGAAAAAAGCCTCGGTGCTGCAAAGCGTAAATATATATCCAGGAAAAGAGTAGAGCACTCCAGAGGACTTGTTTAAAGTAGTTTATTCCGTGAAAAAAATCGACGTTTCGACCCTCAGGTCTTGATAAAGATCTATCTTGATAAAGACCTGAGGGTCGAAACGTCATTTTTTTCACGGAATAAACTACTTTAAACAAGACCTCTGGAGTGCTCTACTCTTTTCCTGGATATATATATATATATATATATCTATATATATATATATATATATATATATATATATATATATATATATATATCCACTATGTAACTAGTGGTTTATTATTAGTGGTCCGTTTATATTTTGATGTTATGAATTAATTGGGCAATGCAGCTGTTGCTCATATATGGCGAGTATAAATGCATTACAGCTAGACCCATCTAGATATTAGCCTCTGATGTAGTGACATTGTTCAGTCACGAAACACATAAGGCTTTATGGTAGTTGCCACATGAACATCACGATACCAGGTCCCAGTGGAACGCAGGTCTAAAACTACGTGGAACGCCCATGAATATTTTTTTCATCTATCTTCAAGCTGGCCAGAGGGAGGATTAGCATTGAACCACTTCTTTCGTCTGTCCTGTGGACCCTGAACATTTTGCCAGATATCACTGCACCTTGGTTAACTTCAGTATTTTTAATTAAGAGCACTATGGCTGTTCATTTTATATTGCAGATTAAAGAGAAGATCTTGCTTCTTTAGATCCACTACTGTGATCTCATAGTGATTTTATATCATCTTGGACTTTTTACTTTATGGATTATGATGTGCCAGTACCAGAGCTTTTTATACCTATTATAGGTTAGAATATATCAGCCTTAAGGTGTATTGCAGCCCCTGTTACTTTATAACAGGAGTTTTGTATCCTGATAGCTGAGACATAGTTGCACAAAGACATTGTTGCACTCAATTCCAAAACTGTGTATTTATGGACTTTAACTGGATGAAATTTAAGACATTATTTTTGAAGTGGGATTTGATACAGTATTCCATGTTTTTTTGCCATTATCTGATAAGTAGTTAATTCATATTTTTACCAGTTCACTGTTTAGGTAGCCTCCCCCTTTTTTACCATTAGTTTCTGCAGTTTTATATGCATTTTTTTTGTATTTTCTGTATTATATAACATTGTGTTTAGGCTTAGGTGATTTACTAACCGACTGCTCCCCATTATTGGAGGTAATACTTTCTTGAAATAGTGTTTACACTTACTTAAACTTTACATTTTTCAAGCCATTATGGGGGCTTATCTATACTAGTTGAGATTAGTTGTGAGTTAGTTAATTATTCAATGCGGTTTAACCCTCCAACAAGTCCTTGTTTATTACCCATTTTCCACTCTATCAGGCCAGTTCTGTATGTCCACACCTATCTTATCTCTATTGTATTTATTTTGTATGTATAATTTTTTTTTGGTAATCAATTGTTTTATAATTCTTACCGAAACATTGAGTGCAAATTTGTACATATTTTGCTTTCTGATCTGTTATCTTGGTAACTTGGGATGGGGCACATGCCCTGGTGCTCCCCCATGAATATGCCTGTGCCAAAACCACAAACATGTCATGAGCATGAGTTGCTGACATGTTTTAAGTGTCCCTTTAACTCTATTGCTATATTTGAGTTACTAATAAAAAAAATTGAAAAAGCTCATTACACAACTTCACACTTCGTTATACAGGTGGTCCTCGTTTTGCAACTTACCTGTTTTATGATGGCTCGCACTTACGACCAGCTCTCTCACAGGGTGGTAAATGTGAGCCATCGTGGGAATTAGAGGGATTCCCTGTTCTTGTGCATTTGTCTATGTTCGGGGAAATGTCCCTGAACACAGACATGTGCACCAGAGCAGGGAATCCCTCTAATCTATGTTCGGGGAAATTTGCCGAACATAGATTAGAGGGATTCCCTGCTCTAGTGCGTTTGTGTAAGTTCAGGGAAATTTCCAAGAACATAGACAAGTGCACAAGAGCAGGGAATCCCTTAAATACTCCTCATTTATCGACCAATTCGTTCTACAACCGAGTGGTAGGAACGGAACCCGGTCGGTAAGTGAGGAGTACCTGTATAAGTAGAACAATGGTGCCAAAATTTAACAAATTCAAACCTTAGCAAATACAATAGTTTAATATAGAAAGATGCAACAAATTGTAAAATTCTATTGTTGGCTTGAGTTCTGCTTATTCCCAGACCAAATAAAACAGTTATTACAAAACTGAAGTCTCAACAAACAACATACCGATAAAGACATGAAAAAGAATACATAAGCGTCCAGACACCAGCCTGCAGGAAGAAAGGAAAGTGAAGTATAAAAAAGCCATTTCAAGGGGAAATAGCTGAAATTGAAATTTGCATTAAAACAATGTTATCTTGGAAAACAATAGGAGTCTCGAATGAATGCTGGGGTGATCTTGACATGACAGATTTATGACATGATTGATTTAATTTGGCAACAATTTTCATTTTCATTATTAAACATGTATTCTTAATTGAATTAGAAGTCAGGCTGATAGCCCCATGTGATAGGTCCCTGAGATATACACAGTGGGTGTAGAGCATACATGCCAAGTGCTAATAAAATAGTGCAATTTTTTTAATATTATTTAATTAAGATTCTCCATACATACATTGTGGCCAGGAACCCCAATAGTCAATCCTTCCTTTTACCTTCTTAATAGTTGTTTTTTTATGCTCATTTCTTCAACCCCCTGAACTTAGAAAAGAGACAGAAAGCTATATTTTACCTAAATATAGGACACAACTCCTCATTGACAGCTCTTTATTACAAAGCCTTTCCCAACCCTCTCCTAAAGACACAACCTTGCTGTTTTGCTAGTATCTCCATACAATCAGAATTAGGAAAGTTATAAATCCTAGACTGTTAGTTTGCCATGATTACAAGGTTAGAAACCAGTGTCACTTACGTACCAAGCCACCAGCCTACGATTTAGAAGACCCCTCCTCAAAAGCACTTCAGTTTGCTTCAGCTTTATGGGTGATATGTATAATTTATTATCCCAGTATATAAAAGTTCAGAGTTTTTGTTTGAGAAATTGGCACTTTTATATATAAATTATGGAATTGGCAGACACATTGAGCTTCCGAAAGTGGTACACACACTCTACATGAGCACTCTTGCCTCCTCTCCCAGAGACTTCAAATCAACATCTTTAGCCTATACAGCTCCTCCAGACCCAGTGGGCAGATTCAGAGGCTTCTGAATGAGAAGTCTCTGATTAGTTAATTCACCATTAAGGCAATTAAAGTAGGTGAGTGCTTCCCAAGGCTCCAGTTCATAAGAAATGCAACTTTTGCAAGCTCTTTTAAGATATACCCCCGGTAAATATATGTATTATCATTATTAATAGTTTTAAAGCACCAAATAATTCCGCAGCGCTAACAATAGCGGGAATAGCATAACACTATTTGTAACTAGACGAGTTGGACGCACAGGAACAAATGGGGTTAAGGGCCCTGTTCATATGGCTTACATTCTAAAGGGTGTGTATGAAAAAAGTATGAATGTATTCATTAGGGATATATCTACTAAACAATTATTTATATATTTGTGCTCATTTGGGTGAAAAGTGAAAGTGAAAAGGGCATTAAATAAATGCATTATAAAAATAAAAAAATATATTTTTAACATATACACTTTTGCTGAGATTTATCAATGCAAGGCTTGTGCTATTGTAGGTGCAGTGTTGTAAATGTTGAGACATTCTCTTTGTTACCATGGTGATTATTGGTTATGCAGCAATGTGCCCCAGAATAGCACTTGTTTTTACCTTGCTAACGCTCCCTCTTTGTGTTTTCTGTGCCACTGACACCTAGAAGGAGATCTTTTGAAGTGTTCTGTTCTAAAAATTGGTCTTACATAGTAAGACTAGGAAAATCTATATGGAAACCATAAATCAACAGGCTAATTTAATTGTTTGCTACTTCCCTTTTAAATCTTCGCACTTGTGCTTTATTGAAGTGTTAAATGTGGGTTTGCCAATTGTTCACATCCTGCTTGATTGGATGAATAGCTAGGGGACTGCCAGGTACATTAAATCAGAATGGCTACATGCAAGAGGACTTTATATTGAATGTTATACAATTTCAGTCTGTCATACCTATTACTGTTATGATTTATTTGTATTGATTTTCTGGTTTTGAATGTCAAAGTTAGATTCTCAAAGTAATTGCTATAACCTGTCCAATGAAAACTTTGTTTATAGCTAAAAAGAGAATATAATATAAATTTAGAGAATCCCTGGTACTGCATTCCCACCAACTGCTCTGTTGAGTGCTCTAACCCTGCAGTAAGGGATCATTACAAGATTAGCATGATCCAGGTAAATGAAGCATGTGTGATCCCCTGCAAATCTATTTTATTTTGGTTAAGAAACTTTAGCCAATATCAACTAACCTTCTTATACCACTTTTATACTCATATACCCACATTGTTTTCCTATACCCTCATAAAATATGATGCTGGGAATTACTAACAAGTTAAGTTAATTTCCTTCCATTTATGCATTTTCCCTCGATTAGCCAAATGCCTCTATCTATCTATCTACCTATCTGTCTGTCCAGTGGCGTACACACAACCCATGGGGCCCCGGTGCGAAAACTGATCCGTGGGCCCCCCCCCCCGCGCGCGCTTACTCTGCGCGGGCTGGGGCCGCAACACATGGCGGCGGGCACCTGGTCGCAGGGCTGCGACCCCTGCGACCACGTTATGTACGCCAGTGCATGCATAAACACATACACTTAAAGGACCACTACAGACACCCAGATCACATCAGCTCAATGAAGTGGTCTGGGTGCCAGTTCTCTCTAGTTTTAACCCTGCAGCTGAAAACATAGCAGTTTCAGAGAAACTGCTATGTTTCACTGAGGGTTAATCCAGCCTCTAGAGGCTGTCTCATTGACAGCCGCTAGAGGATTTTCTGCGTTTCTCACTGTGAAAATCACAGTGAGAAGACGCTGAACGTCCATAGGAAAGCATTGAGTAATGCTTTCCTATTGGCGGTTTGAATGCGCGCGTGGCTCTTGCCACGCATGCGCATTCGGAGCTGAGAGGCGGATCGGGGCGGAGAGATCCCCAGCGCCAAGGGAGTCCAGCGCTGGAGAAAGGTAAGTGCTTAAGACACACACGCACACATTAACTGACAGACACACACTCAGTGACAAACATACATACACACTCACTAACAGACGCACACAGACACACACTCTAACACTAACACGCACACTCCAACACACACACTAACACACACACACTCTAATACTAACACACACACACTCTAACACTAAGACAAACACTCTAACACTTACACACACACACTCTAACACACGCTCACACACACACTAACACAAACACACACACACACTCACTAACATACACTCACACACACACACTCCCTAACATACACTAACACACTCACTAACACACACTCACTCACACACTAACTAACATACACTAACACACTCACACACACACTAACATACACTCACACTAACACACACTCACACACACACACTAACGAACATACACTCACTAACATACACACACACTAACTAACATACACTAACACACTCACACTAACACACACACACACACTAACGAACATACACTAACACACTCACTAACATACACTCACTAACATACACTCACACACACACACACACTAACATACACTAACACACTCACACAAACACACACTCACACTAACACACACTCACTAACACACACTCACTAACATACACTCTCTCACACACACACACACACACGTTTTTTTGGGGTTTTTTTTTTTCTATTTAATCCCCCCAGCCTCCTTACCTGTGGGAGAGCTGAGGGGATTCCCTGGGGTCCAGTGGTGTCACCCGGTGGGCAGTCAGTCAGGCTGGCGGGCGCGCGAGGGAGCACTCTCCCCTGAGTGCTCCCTCTTCAGCTCCCTCGCGCGCCGCGTACTGATGCCGGAGCCGGAAGATGACGTCATCTTCCGGCTCCGGTTTCAGTGCGGTGCGCGAGGGAGCTGAAGAGGGAGCACTCAGGGGAGAGTGCTCCCTCGCGCGCCCGCCAGCCTGACTGCCCGCCGGGTGTAAGCAGGGCCAGCCTCGGGGGGCCCGGAGGTGGCCGGCTCCTGGGCCCCCCAGGAGAAGAGGCTGGCCCAGTGAGTACATACCTGGGTCGCAGGGCGGCCGGGCCCCCTGGTGGGCCGGGCCCGGTCGCAGCCGCGACCCCTGCGACCCCGGTATGTACGCCACTGTGTCTGTCTGTCTATGTCAATTATTTCTTCTTTTAGCAAAATAGTAAGGAAATGGTTATGGCTTACATAATAAATGAACAAAGCGATACATTGCACTGTTATAATGATACTATTATAGCCTATTTAGCTCTGTGGCAATCAGGCAAGTAGATGGTAACAGTGACTCGGAAGAACTAATTATCCACTCAAATGAACACATTTTCACTCACACACAAAAAAAAAAGCATGTGTTTCGTCCTATGCACAGTTTTCTTATATTTTTTTTACAAAAAGTACAATAATGAAGTTTATTATTTTCCATTTGGTTTTCTCCTTCTGGAAACCCCTCTTTTTTGAGTGGCATTTTCATTCATCTGACCTATTTTATTATTAAGGGTCTCTACCTTTTTCAGAGGAAACCATTAGTGTCCCTTTTTTCTAGTGACAACACCTAGTGTTGCCATACCAGCATAATTCATAGTGCTAATTGTTATAATTGGATTAATGGTTATGAGGACGTGTAACTAATTGGTTTGTAGCTAGTGGAAATGCATGAGAAGAAAACGAGATTAACATAATGATGGTTACATAATGTTTAAAATGTTCAGAAAGCAAATAATCATTTTGATTTATTCCTTGATCAATAAGCTGTTATTTATAATTATAAGTCTAAATATTCTGCATTGGTCAAAGATCTGCCCTTTATGAACAGGTTTTAATGAAGCTGCAATGTGCATGATTCCTTGCGTACAAACCTTTACCTCTCTCTCAAATAAATAAATATATATATGGTACAGCGTCACAGCATTTCTTTAAAAATACATCTCATTGGTTAGTTGCATGTATGACAGTCATGGTTGATTACAAGGCAGTCACAACAGTGACTGTATTATTTTTTTATAAGAAATAAACTTTAACCCCTTAAGGACCAAACTTCTGTAATAAAAGGGAATCATGACATGTCACACATGTCATGTGTCTTTAAGGGGTTAAAGGATTATTTCAACAAAAATATACTTGCCCTCTCGGCAGATTCCATGACATTCAGGGGGCAGTTTGCTGCCATTAGTTATCTGTCACCGGTATTACTATGCGAGCTGATAAGAGAGGGATAATAGCACAGCTTTAACATTAGCCATCAAGGAACTATTTTTAATGGTGGAATTACACATCCAGTAGTAATGTTGTCTATCTCTATATGTGCAGCATTTCAATCTGATAGGCTGCATGTACAGACTTCAAGCACCAGGATCAATTCAAATCACTGATGTGGTCATGGTACTTGACAAAACCCTCTAAATTGTCACTTCAGCTAATTCGACAACTTAAGTAGGAACTTAGCTACAATGTAAGATACTGGTGGGACTGAGTTAAATTCGAGTCTACTTGAATTGTTAATCAAGTCTACTTGAATCAAATTAATTAGCAGAGTTCAGAATATAAAATATCAATAAAATACATTTCAGTGATATGTTTAACCAGAGAAACATTCATGTATTATCACCATAACACCATCATCAACATTGTAAGTACATACATTCTAAAAAAAAAATAAAAAAAAAATATGAAAGTGTAGGGACAGTGACATCAGAGATGGGTGCATAAATGAAGACCAAGAAAAGGCAGAAATGTTAAATAATTTTTTCTTCAGTATACATTTAGAAGGAACCTATGGCAACAGGTATGCAAAAATCTTGTGACTTGAAACATTGTGATTTGATAACTCAAGACAAGGTGCTGTAGCAAATGAAGAAAGTTAAGGTAAACAAAGACACAGGTTCTAATGTTCTTAGAACATTAAGTTAAGGAGCTAAATGTGGAAATAGAAAAAAATAATTTTTCATCTTTTAGGATTCTTTTATTTCAGGAATTGTATCACAGGATGGAAGAAAGGCAAATGTGGTTCCTATATTCAAAAAAAGGTTCAAAATCCTTGCCTGGAAATTATAGACCTGTGAGCTAAACTTCTGTGACTGGGAAAGTATTTGAAGGGTTATTAAGACCCTTCATTAAGCAGAAAAACATCCCCAAAGCATAATGTTTCCACTTCCATGTTTGACGGTGGAGATGGTATTCTTGGGGTCATAGGCAGCATTCCTCCTCCTCCAAACACGGCGAGTTAGGTTGATGCCAAAGAACTCAATTTTGGTCTCATCTGACCACAACACTTTCACCCAGTTCTCCTCTGAATCATTCTGAAGATGTTCATTGGTAAACTTCAGACGGGCCTGTGCATGTGCTTTCTTGACCAGCGGGGCCTTGTAGGCGCTGCAGAATTTAAGTCCTTCATGGTGTAGTGTGTTACCAATTGTTTTTTGGTGACTATGGTCCCAGCTGCCTTGAAATCATTAACAAAATCCTCCTGTGTAGTTTCTGGGCTTATTCCTCACCGTTCTCATGATCATTGAAACTCCACAAGGTGAGATATTGCATGGAGCACCAGATTGAGGGAGACTGAAAGTTATTTTGTGTTTCTTCCATTTGCGAATAATCGCACCAACTGTTGTCACCTTCTCACCAAGCTGCTTGGTGATGGTCTTGTAGCCCATTCCAACCTTGTGTAGGTCTACAATCTTGTCCCTGACATCCTTGGACAGCTCTTTGGTCTTGGCCATGGTGGAGAGTTTGGAATCTGATTCTGTGGACAGGTGTCTTTTATATAGGTAACGAGCTGAGATTAGGAGCTCTCCTTTTAAGAGTGTGCTCCTAATCTCAGCTCATTGCCTGTATAAAAGACACATGGGAGCCAGAAATCTTGCTAATTGATCAAATACTTATTTCACTAATTGAGATGCAAATCAATTTATAACTTTTTTGACATGCGTTTCTCTGTATTTTTTTTTGTTATTCTGTCTCTCACTGTTAAAATACACCTACCATTAAAATTATAGACTCATAATTTCTTTGTCAGTGGACAAACATTCAAAATCAGCAGCGGATCAAATACTTTTTTTCCCTCACTGTATGGGCATACTAGTGCTATTTAATTCATGATATGTAAGTGGTATTACATATGCTATATATGTCATGTAAGTGGTAAATATCCATCTTATGTTGTGTTTAAATATGACAATGTCAATGCTTTGTTCAATGTTTGTGTGCATATAAAACAGACTTGTATGTCATTAAAATTGTATAAATTGCAAGTGTAGTACTAACACACACAAGCCCCATCAGCTACTCTGACTCTTGACCTGCCACAAACAAATCCCATGGCAAATTTTGGGCAAAGTTTTAGGTAGTGAAAACCAAAATCCAGAACACTTTCTTAATTTGGTCAATTAACTTACTGCATTTTGAAAACATCTTTCCCTTTCCATAAATTAAAAAGCCAATGGTTTCCCAACACTGCATTTACCATTGTATGCTATTCACACAACTGATGTACTGAGAGTGTGTAAAAAGAAATATGTAGCTGAAATCAAACTATTCTGTCTTTTATAGTTAATTTCTTATCTCAAAAGTGTTAAATGCTTAATTATTTCTATTTATAAGCATGGTAGTACTCATATCTCAAATGTCACATTATGTGCAGTAATTGTATTATTAAACCAGACTCCAGGCAAACGCAGCTATGGTTATGTTGAATTCATTCATAATCAATTCAAAATACCCATAGTTGCTGTTGCCTGAAGACAATAACCCACCCACACCAATAAATAACATTGTTCTAAAGATGGTACTCATACAGTGCCTTGCAAAAGTATTCACCCCACTTGGCATTTTTCTTGTTTTGTTGCCTCGCAACCTGGAATTAACACGGATTGTTTGATGATTTGCATCTTTTAATTTACAGAACATGCCCACAACTTTGAAGATGATTTTTGATTTTTTTTTATTGTGAAGCAAATATCAAATTTACAAAATAACAAAATAACAGAAGAAGTCAATGTGCATAACTATTCACCCCCCTAAAGTCAATACTTTGTAGAGCCACCTTTTGTGGCAATCACAGCTCCAAGTTACTTTGGATAAGTCTCTATGAGCTTGCCACATCTCACCATTGGGGTTTTTGCCCATTCCTCCTTGCAAAACTGCTCCAGCTCCTTCAAGTTGGATGATTTGCGCTTGTGAACAGCAATCTTTAAGTCTGATCACAGATTTTCTATTGGATTGAGGACTGGGCTTTGACTAGGCCATTCCAACACATTTACATGTTTCCCCTTAAACCACTCAAGTGTTGCTTTAGCAGTGTGTTTGGGGCCATTGTCCTGCTGGAAGGTGAACCTCCATCCTAGCCTCAAATCACGCACAGAGTGGTACAGGTTTTGCTCAAGAATATCCCTGTATTTAGCACCATCCAGCTTTCCCTTAACTCTGACCAGTTTCCCAGTCCAGCTGAATGGTGTTCTTTGGGTGATGTGATGTATTGGGTTTGCGCCAGACATAGCATTTTCTTTGATGGCCGAAAAGTTCAATTTTAGTCTCATCAGACCAGAGCACCTTCCTCCATACATTTTGGGATTCTCCAACATGCCTTTTTGCAAACTCAAAACGTGCCATTTTGTTTTTTGCTGAAAGTAATGGCTTTCTTCTGGCCACTCTGCCATAAAGCCCAACTCTATGGAGCGTACGGCTTATTGTTGTCCTATGTACAGATACTCCAGTATCTGCTGTGGAACTCTGCAGCTCCTCCAGGGTTACCTTAGGTCTCTGTGCTGCCTCTCTGATAAATGCCCTTCTTGCCCGGTCCGTGAGTTTTGGTAGGGGTCCGTGAGTCTTGGCAGGTTTGCTGTTGTGCCATGTTCTTTCCATTTGGTTATGATAGATTTGATGGTGCTCCTGGGGATCATCAAAGATTTGGATATTTTTTTATAACCTAACCCTGACTTGTACTTCTCAACCACATTGCCCTTACTTGTTTGGAGAATTCCTTGGTCTTCATGGCAGTGTTTGGTTAGTGGTGCCTCTTGTTTAGGTGTTGCAGCCTCTTGGGCCTTTCAAAACAGTGTGTATATGTAATGATAGATCATGTACACTTAGATTGCACACAGGTGGACACCATTTCACTAATTATGTGACTTCTGAAGGTAAATGGTTGCACCAGAGCTTTTTATGGGCTTCATAACAAAGGGGGTGAATACATACGCACATGCCAATTTTCTGTTTTCTCTTTCTAAAAAATAGTTTTATGTATATATTTTTCTCATTTCACTTCACCAACTTAGACTATTGTGTTCTGATCCATCACATAAAATTCAGAATAATAAAACATTGAACTTAAGGCTGTAATGTAACAAAATAGGTAAAAAAACAAAAACAAGGGGGTGAATACTTTTGCAAAGCAATGTAAATGTGAATGTTTTGCATCAATTCTACTATCATTCATTTTGCAGTATATGGCATCATAATAAATTAAATAATAACTTTTTTTATATTTTTATAAACATACATAGATACATAAAACATTTAAAGTGACACATATTTCAGCTAGTATAAATAATACATTCTAAAAACATATACATAACAATAGACCAACCTTATCTGCGAGTCAGGGGAAGAGGGAGGGCTTTGTCTGACCTCATATGATGGTCTGTAATCCGAATATATATTCAGCTTTATTCTAACCTATTGACCCAGTCTTGCCAGAGGTCATGTCTTTTTGGGGCATTTTGATAGGGTATACTTAAGTCTTTCTTCATCCTGATCTGTGTTGCTATTTGTTCCATAATAAACTTCCAATTAACTTCTTGGTTATGTGCCAGTATAATTTTTTAAGCCATAAAGCAGTGAGTTATAAAACACTGATTCTTATGGGTCATGTCTGGCCAATGCATATGTAGCAACACAACTTCCGGTTGTTAAATAATAACAAGTATTGCAAGGTCCAATATGGTTTAATACTTTCGTTAACAAAAGTATGTCAACAACAACATGGTTGCAATATCAGATTTATAGTGTCTGTGTTTTACAATTTTAGAAGCAAAGAGTGTATAGTTAAATTAGCTAATATACACTACCACCACCACAGCAAGTCCTTAGGGAATATAGCATATAACATAAGTCATAATACTGCTTGTACTAGTCCTCTTTTATATATTTTCAATACTTTTTAAATATTAATAAGAAAAAAATACAAAATCCTAGTGTGTAACCCAATTAATTTGCCAACACACTCTAAAACACCTGTGTGGTAACTGCACACTAACACAGATTATACATACATATACGGTAGGCGGAGTGTGATTGGGTCTTGGGTAGACAATGTTGAATGATGTGGAGATAGATAATGAGGTACACTGTAAAAACAAAGGGGATAACAAAAACTAGTGCAATATCATAAGGTACAGGTAAACTTGAAATCTTTAGTCGTGTACTCACAAGGAAAGAGACAGTAATGTTAGGCTCAATATGAATGCCCGTGGGAATATGAAAAGGGATCCCACTCCCTTTTCATTCACATGCCGCTGATTCGTCCTTTAGGTCGCTTAATAGATCCACTTAAGTGGTGGTAGAGTTATAAAATATCATTTTAATGGTAGTATAATAAAATAAAACCCTCACGGTAAACATAAATAAAAATAATAATAATGTGGATTCTATTATTATTATTTTAATTTCTGTTTACCACGGGTGTTTTATTTTACAGTTGGAGTCAAAGAGATCATTGATAGTATTTGGTTTCTTGACACTGCAGATAGAGCTTGCATTAAAGAGCACATTCAATGAGACTTGAATGTATGCTGAGGAGAAAAATGAAGAGAGTGAGCAGATGTGTGAGAGAATTGAATGGCTTGAGAGAATGGTTGAATGAAGTACTAAGAGAGCAATAGTTGTGATCATGGAATTGTTAAAAGAAAGATAGATTTTGCTAATAAACCACAGTAAAAATAATCTGAAACTAGACCATCAGCAGTCCAGGACAGACATATTCCCAATACTCAGACATAACTTTCTATTGTGGGACTGTCCTGATCACACTGGCATAGGTAGTTGTGAACTGCATGAAATCTAGTGAGTGGCTAAAAATGGTACATCGACCTGTACTTTAGGACCCCTGACATAATCACATATTCTTTTAAATTATTATATTATGACAATCCCCCTGCTGACATGTCAAATATGTACTGTTGCTTCTCTTCGATCTAATCTTAATTGCTAACTAAATGCAAACTTGCAAAATATGTGTACTTGTTAGAAAAAAAAATATTTTATTAAACATTTAAAAAGATAGAAAACTAATTATAAACAGAGTAAATTGACATAATCAGCAGTAAACAGAAAGAGATTATTGAAATTCTACACAGCTGCCCATGTTGCAGTTGACCCAGGACATCTTCTGTCTGTTTTTGTTTTATAGCTTGCTTTATAATGCAGGTGTTGGCTAATATTGGGAGTTAATTTGTGAAGGGCCCTCTTTACCTTCTGTCTCTGTAAACACTACATTGTATGTCAATAGTTGCTTTATATCCCCAGTGAATTGCTGTAAAGCTCTGTAGAATATGTTAGTGCTATATCAATGCAATAATCATGATAATAATAAGAGAAAAGAGTGAAAAGTAGAGCTCTGGCAGAGTCAAATGACACATTTTATCTCAACTTGAGAGAGAGAGATGGTAGTATGTGGTGGCAGCAAGCAGAATTTGCCTGTACCTTCTAAATTGTATTTAAATATATTGGCTTGGTACGACCACCTATTTATTTGCTTTAGTTTCCCAGATCAAGCATAACTATTCTGTTCTCCACAGTACTGTTACACACATTATATACACCTTCTAAAATTGGACAATGTTTTTCATAGATCAAATTTGTCGCTGTCTTAGAAATGCATTGGCCTTTTTGTCTCTTGCAAATTCTTCGCATTGTCAATTTTTTTCACCTTGCAACATTTCCTTAACCCCTTAAGGACACATGACATGCGTGACACGTCATGATTCCCTTTTATTCTAGAAGTTTGGTCCTTAAGGGGTTAATATATCTCTAAGTGTAGCTGAAAAGTCCTCTCTAGCATATATTGACATACCGCTACGTTTTTTCACAGTTTTTGCGGTGCTTACACCAGGCCACACAAGGTAGTATTTTCTCCTATGCATCTTTAGATTATATTACTTGATTTAATTGTTAAACCTTTGAAAACTGAGTCTACAAATCTACAAAAGGATTGTGGCAACTCCAGATCGTTGTCTCAAGCAGTGTAGGTCAAGTAATTTTCTAAACATGAAAGAAAGCTGCAGTTGTCGAGTAGAGAAACCAAATTTCACAATGCACAATACTTTCAGACATACCCAGTTAATAAGGGTTTAGGTAAGCAACATAACCTTGACTTATGATACGTGATGGAAATTGTTAACATAGGCAACTGAGATAATTTAGGTCATGTGCAGACAGCAGGTGTCATCTAATAACAATACACCTAGGCCATTTAAGATTGAAATGCAAGGGTAGTGTACTAGTTTATATCAAGCAAAGCTAAAAGTCCTAGGCAAAACACAAAGGAAAGTCACCCAGGCTGAAACCCTTTCTCAACGAATCGTTACATAGTAGAAAAGAGACATGCATCCATCGAGTTCAACCTTTCTCACATCTATTTTTGCTGTTGATCCAAAAGAAAGCAAACAATCCAGTTTAAGGTACTTTCAATTTTCCAACAAACTAGGAAAAATTCCTTCTTGACACCAGAATGGCAGTCAGATATCTCCTCGGATCAAGAAACTATTAATCGGTAATTAAAAATGATATCCCTGAATTTTATGTTTTTGCAAGTATTCATCCAGTTGCTGTTTAGTCATCTGTGTAGAATCTGATAAAACCACCTCTACAGGCAGATAATTCCATGTTCTTACTGTAAAAAAATGTCTTTGCCTTTGGCTAAATCTCCTTTCATCCAGTCTAAATGAATGACCTTGTATCATGTGGGTTAGATTACATGAGCTAACTTGCAAAAATAATTTTCGAGGAGTGTAATTCTACTTTTGGATTACTTTTTCTCTACTGTTTGGCTATTTTAGTTTAGAAATTATGGGGGAAAAAAAAGTATTCATGTATTGTCATGTATGTGTTCTGTGCTGCAACACATTTTAAACAAATCAGCAAACCACCGAGCTCCAATGGATGATCGAAAGAAACACTTAGATTATTATACAAATTACCGTGGTGAGTAATATCTTCAACACCCCCAATATCATCAGCAACAAACACCACACATATCCTTCAGAAATGGAAAGGTGAAATAATTTCAATATTAACAGCAGATGGAAAGCTAAAAAGAGATGTCAAATAAAATCTGTTAGATTACGTCACTTGCTATCCAGATCCATTTCTAATGCTAGCCTTAACAAACTCAGGAGGATAAATGGAAATGGAATTAAGCATTTCAAGTGCACTTGCCAATAGCAAAACAAATCCTCCAGTATTCCAGTGATCACCTTTCTAATGCAGACACATATGGGATGTTCTAATTATACACTGTGCATTTGTTTCTCATAAAAAGCAAATTTTTATTTACACAATAACAAGCAAAAGAACTGGGAAAGCTTCAGGCCATTTAATTTGTTCCAGGACTGTCTTATTTTGTTGCTCAGAGCACATTTTTGGATTACACTCTTGGAAGCATCAACACAATCTGCTGATAATTTTCTATGACATAGAGAATACAAGGATAAAACTACAGAACCTAACAAGTGACAGCAAAATTATCCATGTTAGCTGAATACTACACAATTTTATTTTGCAATGGTATCCTTTACTTTATCCATTACCTTTACTGTGGCTTACATTTAGCTTCAATTGATAATCACTTAGAAACTGATAAAACATTGCTTATATCAGCTCCAAAAACGCTGTAATTAATCATTTATGCTGACATCTTGGACAGAAACATTATAATCATTGCTTATACATACAACTATGTTTTCACCATGAATCTCCGAACTATAATTAATAGTATCATTCTGGAAAAAAATATATAAAACTCCTTGCTTATATAGACAGATGTAGATGCATTGACTTGCAAATGATAACTTAAATTTAATGTATGATAATCTGCTGCAATCCATTTCTATCTCTGACACAGGAGTGCATTATTTTTTAAATAATTTAAAATAATGTAAAGAACATTTAGCTGATAGTTCATGCTGACAAGTTAGAACCATAATTCAAGTATTTCTCAAGTATGTTTCTCAAGAATCAGATTGTGAGCATTGTCAGGAATATAGTTTCAGAGTCTCCTAATGCGTGAATTACTAAATTATGATAGTAAAATATGGAGAGTAAATAGGGTAAATGCAAAAAAAGAAAAAAAATAGGATAAACAAAAGAAAAAGGAAGGGAAGAAAAAGTTGGGGAGAAAAAAAAACAGACCGCCTCTCCCACACTAATCTGATAATGTGTGTAAAGTCATTCATCAATGTGATTGAATCTGAATGCAAATCCAACAAATAAGAAAAAGGGCACCCAATTCTCCAATTACGGTGCCCTAGTCTGCCCTGGGGGAATCATGTGCAAGTTGTTCGATGTACCAGTGTAGACTTGAAGACTTGCTTTGATATGAATTGTAAATGGTCCAAATTTGTGCCATTCAGGTGATCATACAAATTCTCAATTTTCAAACCTCCATATAGACTAATCATGAAACAAATGACTCATGCAATGAACAAACTATGGTGCCAAACATCGTGTGGTTTATGATAGCATTTGTAAACCAATGATTCATGAATAAGGGCTACCATTTTACCCAAACTTATTTTGCTACTATAGAGCCCAGATCCCTTTTTGGATTTAGCTGTAAAAGTATAGCAAATGGAGTCCTCTGGTGTAACTTTCAAATGTTGTCATTATTAGATATCTTGCAAATGAGCTTACTAGTTACTGAAGAAAAATCTGTTCCATGTGGGGATTACTATTATAACATTATCTTGTTATTAACGGTCTCCAGATAGTACCAAGACTCTGGAACATGCATCTCAGTCATCCTTTTATGCTGCCTCAAGTTAATATCTGCATCACTAGTTAATTTGTCTATAACAACTCAAAATTGTTTCCAACTATCACCCAGAGACCTAAACATTCCAGTGGGCATGACCTGCATTTCACAAAGATGCAGGCATCTCACATCTCAACACCATCCTAGTGGATAATGGTTACCTAAGAAGTAAGAGTCACAGTCTGTATATAAAAAGGGTATCCAGAAATAAGGCAGTGGAAACTAATGATCTCTCTTCATAGGACAGTTGAGACCCTAGTTTAAAACAGCAATATCAGGAGGGCAGGCAATCTTTTATAGTTAAAACTAAATGTTACATGTCCATCACTTTAGTGTTTCATACATATTTGTTTCTGTAACTGATCCAAAAGAAGATAGAAAACCCGATTTGCAGTGATTTCCAATTTTACCACAGTGGAGAGAAGATAGAAGTAAAATAAAATGAATATAGAAAAAAAAAAAAAAAAAAAAAAAAAAAAGCGATATAGTGATATAATGGGAAAGAGTAGGGGACCGTTTTTAGGGGTACATGGAGAGAAAGTGAAAGGGAGAGAGAGGGAAAGAGGGAGTTGATGATAAGTATGGTGAGAATAGAGGGGAAGAACAGAGAAGTCTATTAACCCCTTAAGGACACATGACGTGTGTGACACGTCATGATTCCCTTTTATTCCAGAAGTTTGGTCCTTAAGGGGTTAAGGAAAGCAAAGAGTAAGTTTTCAATATTGTCCAACAGAAACACTAAATCACCAGCACAGGAGAGGACAACACAAGTTACTATCTAAGTCCAAGAGAACAGAGGCAGTGACCCAATCAGACATGATTGTGGGATGAGATGAAGTAATCAATTCCATTGTTATCTCTCCATCACCATTGCAAGATGGCTTGTAAGTAACCTAATAGCAGGAAATAAAGAAGATAAAGGAACACTATAGTGTAAGGAATACAAACATGTATTCCAAATGCCATAGTTTCCTGTATCTGTGAAGGTGTCCGAATCTCCCACTATGTACATGGAAAAGGTACATTTACTTACCTTTTATTCCATTGTTGCATTGCTCTCTCCATGGGTGCCATCATCTCCTTGGCTGAGATAATTTATTTTTAATTAATAATTACTTAATATGTAATTTTAACCGTAGGGAAGTATTGGGAGAATAGTGCACATCACCATCAAATGACCGTGCTGCTCCAATCAGATGATTCCATAGGAGCAGCATTTGCTTGAGAACAAAGTTTTACTCAGTTCTCAACATGGAAGTGCCTTTTGTTTCTGTCAGGAAGATGGGCACTAGAGGTGTGTTAAGCCCGTAATGGAAACATTGCAGTTTCTACAAAACCGCAATGTTTTACATTGCATGGTTAGATTCACATGGCTACTGCATATAGACCATTTCATTAAGCTGGGTATGAGTGATCTGGGTGCCTTTAATGGTCATTTAAACTATGGATACTGTAAGGATATATCATGGCTTGATTTAAAAATGTGGCCATTGTTTATTTACCATATAAAAACAGGGAATAAGAGAAAGGGTACACGTGATTGGCTAGTGGGAAGACATATATTTAACCCCTTAACACCGCAGCCAAATGTACAAGTTGTGAACAGAACAAAACGTAAACAAAACCTGGCATTTGCGCTATATGTCTGTCCAACCGTAATTCACCTCTTTCATATGAAATGCATCCCCCCTTATTATATATCATTTTATTCAGGGGAAACAGGGCTTTCATTTAACATCAAATATTTAGGTATTAAACATAATTTAATATAAAAATATATATTAAAAAATGGGAGAAAAAAATATTTTTTTTAATTTTTTTTAGTTCTATGTGACATTTTAACTGTGGATGTCAAAATACTGTTTGCTTTTACTGCAATACAATACACATATTTGTATTCAGCGATGTCTCACGTGTAAAACAGTACCCCCTATGTACAGGTTTTATGGTGTTTTGGGAAGTTACAGGGTCAAATATAGCGTGTTACATTTGAAATTGAAATTCGCCAGATTGGTTACGTTGCCTTTGAGACTGTATAGTAGCCCAGGAATTAAATTTACACCCATAATGGCATACCATTTGCAATAGTAGACAACCCAAGGTATTGCAAATGGGGTATGTCCAGTCTTTTTTAGTAGCCATTTGGTCACAAACACTGGCCAAAGTTAGCGTTAGTATTTGTTTGTGTGTGAAAAATGCAAAAAAGTGTTTGTGACTAAGTGGCTACTAAAAAAGTCTGGACAAACCCCATTTGCAATACCTTGGGTTGTCTACTATTGCAAATGGTATGCCATCATAGGGGTAATTTTCATTCTTGGGCTACCATAGGGTCACAAAGGCAACGTAAGCAATCTGGCAAATTTTTATGTGAAAAAAATGAAACACAAGCCTTATATTTGACGCTGTAACTTTTGAAAACACCATAAAACCTGTACATGTGGGGTACTTTTGTACTCGGGAGACTTCGCTCAACACAAATATTTGTATTTCAAAACAGTAAAAAGTATTGCAGCAATAATATCGTCCGTGTAAGTGCTGTTTGTGCTTGAAAAATGCAGAAAACGTCACTTTTACTGGCGATATCATCATTGTAATACATTTTACTGTTTTGAAACACTAATATTTGTGTTCAGCAAAGTCTCCCGAGTAAAACAGTACCCCCCATGAACAGGTTTTATGGTGTCTTGGAAAGTTATAGGGTTAAATATAGTGCTAGCAAATTAAACTCCCTATACTTTAGGCATGGGTTGTCAGGCAGGTCCCGCTAATTGTAATTAATTAGGATACCTAATTATGTAAAATTATTACATAAATATATGTGTAGAATTAATATATGTATATATATACATATGTGTATATATACGTATATATATATATATAATTTTTTTAAAATATTTTTATTTATATATAGGTATATATAGTGATATATAAGTATATATTTATGTATATAGATATATATATATTATGATATATATTATTTTGTTCTGTGTATTTTGATATAAATATATATATATTATTATCACAATACAGTTAGAACGAAATAACACACATCTATATATTTTTTAATTATTTATTTTTAAATATTTTTTTTATTTTATTTTTTTACGTATTTACATATATATTTTTTTATATTATATATAAATATATATATAACAATAATTATATATATATTTAATCAGTATCAGTCTACGTGTAATTTGATATTAATATATATATATATATATTTATTAATATTTAAATACACGTCGTGTATGTGTAAATGTGTGTGTGTGTGTATGTGTATATATATATACTTAGATCATATATATATATAATATATATGATCTAAGTATATTTTATTTGTAACTGTAATTTTTTAATTTATTTTTTGAACTAATATTTTATTTTTTTTACAGGACGGGGGCAGAGACAGTGTCAGCCAGTGATTTCACATCACTGGCTGACACACAGGATCAGTGATCACAGTGACTGCCTGTCACTGTGATCACCTCCTGCAGATTGGGTAATTGACCACAGGGGGGAGTGCCTGGGTGGTACAAGCACTCCCCCCTTCCAATCTGCAGGGGGATCATTGTGCCAGTTACATGTGTCAGCCAATAGGCTGACACATGTAACACTGATCGCAGTGACAGGCTGTCACTGCGATCAGAGTGCTTTGAGATCGCAGTGACAGGCTGTCACTGCGATCAGAGTGCTTTGAGATCGCAGTGACAGCCTGTCACTGCGATCAGACTTAGCAGATCGCGGTCACTGACCCCAGGAGGACTGCCTGGGGGGCCAGGTAAGTCCCCCGACCGCGATCTGCACAACGGGAAAGCCGCCGGCCGCATGTGTCAGCCGATTTGAAATCGGCTGACACATGCTGAATACTGGTCGCAGTGACAGCCTGTCACTGCGATCAGAGACTGCAGATCGCGGTCACCGGCCACAGGGGGGGTTGCCCGGGGGGCCAGGCATCCCCCCCGACCGCGATCTGCAGCGGGAGAATACCGCCGGCCACGTGGGCGGCAATAAAAGCGAGGACGTACTATTACGCCCGCCGGCGTTTAGAGCCGGTTTCTGCGTGGCGTAATAGTACGTCCTCCGGACTTAAAGGGTTAAACAATAGCTCAGTTGTGCTTGAGACTAGGTAGTAGGGAAGAAGACATTAAAAGTTGCAGTACAAAGCCTAAATTAAACCAATACCTGAACTTCAGTCCCTAGTCTCCTCCCAAGAATAGTTATTGCCAGGGGCTGACTGACCATTCGGGCAGATTGGTCATGGACCGAGGGCCTGAGGAAGTCAGGGGCCCAGCTGCATGCAGCTTTCTGAAGTGGAGATCAGAGATCTCCACTGTCAGAAAGAAGGTTGCAGGGGCCCATGATGATACAGGGGGCCCCTGCAACATATTGTTTAGCAAATTAATTCCCCTATTCAGCGTGAGACCTGCCAGCTTACCTGCTCCTACTGCCAGGTCTCCTGTCTGTCCCTGCAGCTAGTGCACAGTGCTGTGTGAGGATGGGAGGGGCAGGAAGTGACATCACACTCCCTGCTCCCCTCTCACATAGAGCACTCACAGCATGGATGGAATGTGAGAACAGGAGCAGCCACAGCAGATCCCACTCAGGCTGGTGCGGGTAAGCAGGCTAGGGGTGAAAAGAAACATATGTAGGATGAAGGAGTGAGACAGGGCAGAGGTACACAGGAGTGTATTAAGGTATGGGTACCTCAGTGGTTTGTTTTTGTTTATTTATTCTTGTTGTTTTTCTTTCTTAACCCCTAAAGGACCGGCCTGTTTTTGCAATGTTGTACGTTAAGGACCAGAGCGGTTTTAACACTTTTGTGGTGTTTGTGTTTATAATGTATAATGCTTTTCTATAGGGTTTTACATGTTGCTGGATGTCTTCATGCATAGAGTGAGGACGTCCAGTGTCAGGCGTCAAAAGACACCTAACAACCCGGGAAGTCCCTGTAGTGGCTGTCTAGTAGACAGACACTACAGGTGGAGTTAACCCTCAAAGGTAATTATTGCAGTTTCTTAAATACTACAGGGTTAAAGGGACACTGTAGGCACCCAGACCACTTCAGCTTATAAAAGTGGTCTGGGTGCTGTCTCCCTATTGCACTTAGTGCTGCAATGTAAAACATTACAGTTCCATAGAACTGCAATGTTTACATTGCTGCTCTAAGTCTGCCCTCAGTGGCTGTCTACCAGCCACTAGAGGGCTTTCAGAATCCAAACTGACTTTTGGTCCGTTATCCAACACTGGACACCCTCACAGACCTCCAGCGTCAGATTTTCCCCATAGGAAAGCATTATGTAATTCCTGTGGGGAGGTCTAATGCGCGCGCGGCCATGCACATGAGGAGCATGGGCTTTGCCTGAAGGGGGGCACTGTAGGGACCTATAGTGCCAGGAAAATGGGTTTGTTTTCCTGGCACTATAGGATCCCTTTAAGGGACCTGGGACAGTGCACCCAGACCACTTTATTTTTTTAATTCTTTATTTTTGTTGTGCAGTTAATTACATGTTATCAGCATTCGCCACAACAGCGTGTTTGAAGATGTACTTAGATTTGATAGTGGCATGAGACAGTGCACGTTTTTATATAGTTATAACAAGCTTGGCTAAACAGAGAAATCTTTAGAGTAAAATAAGGTTATCAACGCTTAAAATTGCTAGGTTAACTTTGCTAGTGTAGTTGTAGTGTGGTAGTATACCTAGCAGTATCACAATAGCTGGGTTATGTGTGATGTATATACAAATTGCGTTGCTCTTGTATAGGCTATGATGCAGTAAGGAAAGAAAAACACATTACAATGCTAAGGCTTGCCTATCGTACATATGTTAACCTCACTACACAGTCTAACCGTTAATGTAAACAGTTATGTTGATGGGTAACTGGACATTAAGCCGTGCTGTGCCGATGAATTGCTGGGCACGGGACCTTTGGGGAGCGCTTTGCGGTATACCCAATGTTGTCACATCGAGTCCGAAATGGCATGGGGGCATAGTCCGCAATTGGCCTGTGTTAGACGCCTGAGTCCAGGTATTCCGCTGTAGCGAGAGTTCGTAACAGTCCAGGCCAGAAATAACTGTGAGGCAGCATGGTGGGCAGTTCAGCCTATGCCCAGCATTGGTAGGTCCTGTGCGCTGTGACAGATAGCTTTGTGGCTCTTGGGGATGGTGACTCTGCTTCGTGGGTCGGCTCCTGTCGCACTCCGTGGGATGAGCGGCCGCTCAGCCGCCAGTTTTGCAACGTTGGCTGTAAAGTGTTGTCGTGCTGTACTGAATGGTGCAGTTTTGGTCGTGTGAGGTGCTTGTGTGCGTCGCTTGTTTAGTGGTTCCGCTTTTGTGGAAGCGTGTGCCTGGAAAACATGGCGCCCGTTCCCACCTTGAGGATCTCAGGTCTGAGGTACGTGCCTGTAGTAGCGGCGTCGTGCCGTGGGTCTGATCCATGAGGCCACCGTCCGTTCAGCCTAGAGGTATGTTGCCCCTCTGCTAAGTAATGCATCCCTGAGGTTTGCACAAAGCCGGTCAAAAAAACCCAAAGGTGTCGTTGGTGGTTGGATGCGGGTGCTCTGCTTATTAGGACCACGCTGGGCGGCCATATTGGCTTTGACCTGGTGTCCTGGAGCCCCTGTATGCCTTGCAGCTGGCAAATCTCTTTGGTCGGATCTATATGTCCAGTGGGGACCGGGATGTCCCCCACCGGTCCAGAAGGGGGGGATATGCTGAGGTGAAGTCGCTTGAGGGCCCTTGCGCTGAGGAGAGCGGCCGCCTCCCCCCGGCTCCAGTCCCACTAGGCCACATGTGGTTTTCAACGCTCCCGGCTCCGACGGGCCCCCGGGTGGTGTCTTTTGGATCTGGGGGGAACCCTCGACATGGGTGGTGCACCCCCGAAGAACCTTGGGCTGCACCCAGACCACTTTAATAAGCTGAAGTGGTCTGGGTGCCTATCGTGTTCCTTTAAGTGAGATGAAAGACGAATGTGTGTTATTTGGGAAGAAGTGTGAGGTGCAGCACAGGCACAACTGAGTGGGTTGTGAGGGGGACAGAAATTGATCAGACAAGTGGTGTCAGAGAGTAACAAAATTGGAGGCAAGGCATGACATATAAAATAGGGAGTTAATGGGAAGACACACATACAGATTGGTGAAGATCGAGAAAGACAAACTCAGAAGAAGATGAAGAGTCAAAAAAACAACAAAAACACTTGCAGCATATAAATATACCTCATTACACACATGCTGACACTGATTTCAGATGTACTTCTCATTCACATACACACTGATACAAGTTTCAAATACACTAGCACACTCTTACACAGATTTTAGATACACCCCTCATACACAGCATTCACATACACACTGCTCAAACATACTGCATTTACATGCTGACAATCCATATAAATCTATCCTGGCATTCATATGCAGACTTTCCACACTAATGCACACTGGCATTTATACACCAAAACTCCCCTGTGTTCACACACAAGTCCTCCACAAAAATACACTTCTGCTTTCACAAATATCTGTTCTACTCACTCATAGAACAATGCATTTACGCTGTATGCACGCCTGCATTATATACTCTGGCATTACACAAATTATATTGCAGGATTTACGCACATCAGCAGTACACACACATATACTCCTTCATTGACACAAGGAATACACACACATGGTCATTCACTAACGCAAGAATTGCCTGAAATTGAAACTGGATTGAATGCCTACATAATCAAATTGAGCAACAAAATTGACTTGCAGAATTTTTCTAATACAACTATTTAGGCCTATAATTTACAATTAACTTTTCCCAGCAATTCAAATTAAAGAGAATAATCCAGACAGTGTTTTTTGAAAGTTATATTTAACATTTACTTAAACGAACACTATAGTGTCAGGAATACAAAGGTGTATTTCTACAACTATAGTTTTGAAAACATAGTTTTTGTGGCCAGCCCCCCATCAGAGAAGTAAAATGTGTTTTTACTCACCTTTATTCCAGTGCCACGCCAATCTTGTTGCAGCTGGTTCCATCCAAATGTCATGATATCAGCCAATCCAATAGGAGAGCATTGAGAGGCAATTGCGCATGCACAGCAAAACACCATGCTGCACTAATCAGCATCTCCTCATACAGTTGCATTGAATCTATGAAACTCTATAGGAAGTGTTCAAGTCTACAGGCAGCGCATGGAGACGTTGAACATCAGTGCCTCCCACCAAAGATGTTCCTAGGCAGTAATGTAAACACTGCCTTTTCTCTGAAAAGGCACTGTTTACATTAAAGAGCCTGCAAGGATTGGCTGTGGATACCAGAACAACAACTACATTAAGCTGTCATTGTTCTGGTGATTATAGTGTCCCTTTTAATAGTTAATATGTGGTCTTTGAAGGGCCCAGGATGTAATTTTGCACAGGGGCCCAGAAAGCTGACAGTCCGTCCCTGGTTACCGCTGTAACATAGCAATCCAAAAATGTTGCCCAGAGATAGTTTTCTATGGGTTGGATGAAGGTGATAAGAAAAAAAAACCTGAAGAAAAATAAATGATAATTTCAAACTAAAAAATTCAGAAATTACTGCAAAAAGATTTTTATTACTCAGCCAAGTCATTGAGGAAACCTAAAACTTTTAAAGGCTCAGAAGCCATGGCAAAAATATATAAATGTAAAGTAATCTACATGCCTAGATTTGGAGATCCTTCACCAATGTGAATACTTGTGTAGAAAATGATTGATAAATATATACAACAATGTACAAATACACATTTAAAAGATTACAAAAAGATACTGAAAATGAATTTCTATAAACCCATATGCATATAAAATATATTGCCTGAGCACATAGTAAGAAACATTAAAAAAGTCAAATCAAACGCCTTGTGATTAGCTTTGTAATTATATACTACTTTTCCTACATGCCATTATATTTAAAGGATCAACAATACATATGAATTTGCATAACAGCAGTAAATCATCTTTTCAAGAATAATGTAACTCTCATATCGTAGTATACAATTACAAAGCTTATTTCAAGGTGTTTTCTGTACAGTTAATTTACTTTTTTTCTATGCACTATATGTGCTTCATGCAATACGTTCTATATGCATTATGGTTAAGGATGACGGGTGTTCTATGCTGTCATTAAGGATGACGGGTGTTCTATGCTGTCATTAAGGATGACGGGTGTTCTATGCTGTCCTTAAGGAACCAAGCATATATATATATATATATATATATATATATATATATATATATATATACACAGGGAGTGCAGAATTATTAGGCAAGTTGTATTTTTGAGGATCAATTTTATTATTGAACAACAACCATGTTCTCAATGAACCCAAAAAACTAAAATTAATATCGAAGCTGAATATTTTTGGAAGTAGTTTTTAGTTTGTTTTTAGTTATAGCTATTTTAGGGGGATATCTGTGTGTGCAGGTGACTATTACTGTGCATAATTATTAGGCAACTTAACAAAAAACAAATATATACCCATTTCAATTATTTATTTTTACCAGTGAAACCAATATAACATCTCAACATTCACAAATATACATTTCTGACATTCAAAAACATAACAAAAACAAATCAGTGACCAATATAGCCACCTTTCTTTGCAAGGACACTCAAAAGCCTGCC